>NC_091122.1:85826954-86079454 GCF_040183065.1 Periplaneta americana | reverse complement strand
AATAATAAATATATTACATAATAATTGTCAATTTTACAACAGCATAGTTACAATATTTATTATATATCATGTGTTAAGCCGAAGTTACGCAATTTGGCAGGTGTTCAACAAGCAATTCCATTAACTAGAATGTGATTATTTAATTTAAAATTGAATTTGAATTTATATTCGTTTATATTAGTTATTAGATTTTGACAATCTGGCATTGGGTTCCACATTTTTAATATATATTAGTAATTTGTTGAAAATTTATCTAAAGAAATATAGTGGTAATATATTTTCTTTTGCAGATGATACTGGACTAACATTTAATGAAAAAATTGGGATAAAACCTATTTAAATGCTAACAATAGCATTAACTAGTGAAACATTAGCTTGACTCTTATCTGCTTTCCTTAAATACTAATAAAACTACGTATATTTCAATTTCCTTTAACAACGAAAGGTTTACCTCCACCTATGAATAATTATAACTTAATAATACATAATTCTTCATGTAATGAATTAACAAATAATTATTGTAATTTCTCACATACTTCCACACAAGTCAAATATTTGAGAATTGTTATTGATCAGCGTTTACTTGGGGTTAAACAAATTGATTTTATGTGTACAAGTATAACAAAAACAATTTATAAATTCATAATACTTCGAAATTTTATCACTAAGGAGGCATTGAGAATAATATTTTTAATTTTAATGCAATCATTAATACAATATGGTATAATAAATTGGGGTGGAGTAGCATCATCTGTAATTAATCCATTAATTTTATTACACAGAATCCCAATAAAAATTTGTCTAACCATAAATATGAATTACCCAACAAATTTAATTTATACAGATTTTAAAGTATTAACTTTTTAAGAACTGTAGAAATATAGTTTACTAACTTAATACCACAGAAATAAATATTACTTACTTACTTACAAATGGCTTTTAAGAAACCCGAAGGTTCATTGCCGCCCTCACATAAGCCCGCCATCGTTCCCTATCCTGTGCAATATTAATCCAGTCTCTATCATCATATCCCATCTCCCTCAAATCCATTTTAATATTATCCTCCCATTTACGTCTCGGCCTCCCCAAAGGTATTTTCCCCTCCGGCCTCCCAACTAACACTCTATATGAATTTCTGGATTCACCCATACGTGCTGCATGCCCTGCCCATCTCAAACGTCTGGATTTAATGTTCCTAATTATGTCAGGTGAAGAATACAATGCGTGCAGTTCTGCGTTGTGTAACTTTCTCCATTCTCCTGTAACTTCATCCCGCTTAGCCCCAAATATTTTCCTAAGCACCTTATTCTCAAACACCCTTAACCTATGTTCCTCTCTCAGAGTGAGAGTCCAAGTTTCACAACCATACAGAACAACCGGTAATATAACTATTTTATAAATTCTAACTTTCAGATTTTTTGACAGCAGACTAGATGATAAAAGCTTCTCAACCGAATAATAACACGCATTTCCCATATTTATTCTGCGTTTAATTTCCTCCCGAGTGTCATTTATATTTGTTACTGTTGCTCCAAGATATTTGAATTTTTCCACCCCTTCGAAGGATAAATCTCCAATTTTTATATTTCCATTTCGTACAATATTCTGGTCACGAGACATAATCATATACTTTGTCTTTTCGGGATTTACTTCCAAACCGATCGCTTTACTTGCTTCAAGTAAAATTTCCGTGTTTTCCCTAATCGTTTGTACATTTTCTCCTAACATATTCACGTCATCCGCATAGACAAGAAGCTGATGTAACCCGTTCAATTCCAAACCCTACCTGTTATCCTGAACTTTCCTAATGGCATATTCTAAAGCGAAGTTAAAAAGTAAAGGTGATAATGCATCTCCCTGCTTTAGAGCGCAGTGAATTGGAAAAGCATCAGATAGAAACTGACCTATACGGACTCAGCTGTATGTTTCACTGAGACACATTTTAATTAATCGAACTAGTTTCTTGGGAATACCAAATTCAATAAGAATATCATATAATACTTCCCTCTTAACCGAGTCATATGCCTTTTTGAAATCTATAAATAACTGATGTACTGTACCCTTATACTCCCATTTTTTCTCCAATACAAAAGATCTGATCAATAGTCGATCTATTACGCCTAAAACCGCACTGATGATCCCCAATAATTTCATCTACATATTGAGTTAATCTTCTTAAAAGGACATTCGACAAAATTTTGTACGACGTCAACAAAATTGATATTCCTCGAAAGTTACCACAGTTGGTGGTTTTGTCCCCCTTCTTAAAAATAGGTACAATTATGGACTCCTTCCATTGTTCTGGTACAATTTCCTTTTCCCAAATAGCAACTACAAGTTTGTAAATTTCGCTATATAATGCACTTCCACCCTTTTGTATTAATTCTGCTGGAATTTGATCGATACCTGGAGACTTGCACTTTTTCAGATTTTCTATCGCAATTTCGACTTATGAAAGCGTGGGTTCAGGTATAAATGACTCAGCAGTTTGCATTTAAATTTCGTCCCGATCATTTCTATTTGGCCTGTGTATATTTAGTAGTTGCGCAAAATAGTTTTTCCATCTGTTGAGGACTGATGGAGAGTCTGCAAGCAAGTCACCATTCTCATCCTTGATCACGTTTACCCTTGGCTGATATCCGTTCTTAAATTCCGTTATACCCTTATATAAATTTCTAATGTTTTTATTCTTGCTATTTGTTTCTACCTCATTCAGTTTTTCCTTCAAGTAACCTCTCTTTTTATTCCTAAGTGTACGACTTGCTTCCCGTCTTTCATTGAAATAATTATCTCTCTTCTCCTCAACTGGATCCTGTAAGAATTTCAATTTTGCCTGTTTCCTTCTTTCTACTGCAATGCAACAATCTTCATCAAACCACGGTTTCTTTTTCTTAGTTTCATAATAACCTATGCTCTGCTCAGCTGCAATTTTGATACTATCTCTGATATTTTCCCACACGCTATTAACATCTAATTCTTTCTCAACTTCGTCGGAACTTTCTAAAGTGGCAAATCTATTCGAAATTTCGACCTGATAACTTTGCTTAGTTTCCTCGTCCTTTAATTTCAAAATATTGAATTTAGTAATATTAACTTGTTGCTCTACTCGCTTGCCTACTGATAGCCTTTCTCTTAATTCTCCAATTACCAAATAATGGTCAGAATTACAGTCTGAACCCCTGAAAGTTCGAATGTCTACTATACTAGTATGTCTCCGTTTATCTATCAAGATGTGATCTATTTGGTTGTGTGTCAATCCATCTGGAGAAGTCCAAGTATATTTATGTATATCCTTATGGGGGAATGTTGTGCTTTTGACAATTAAATTTTTCGATGTGGCAAAGTTGACTGATCTAACTCCATTGTCACTACTAGTTACGTGTAGGCTCTCTTTTCCAATAGTTAGTCTAAAAATATCCTCCCGTCCAACTTTAGCGTTGAAATCCCCCAATAAAATTTTCTTGTGATATCTAGGTGACTGATCAAAAGTATGTTCGAATTCCTCATAGAAGCTATCCTTTATATGGTCGTCTTTCTCTTCTGTAGGGACGTGAGCATTTATAACTATGATGTCGCACCATCTACCCTTAAGTACTAAATATGATAACCTGTCACTGATAAATTCGACCTTTTTTACTGCTGATTTTGTTCTTTTATGAACAAAGAATCCTGTTCCTAATTGGTGATTATTGTTTCCTTCCCCATAATACAACAAGTAATCTCCTATTTGTGATATGCCATTCCCATCTAACCTAACCTCTTGTACTCCCACGAAGTCTATTCTATATCTAGCTAGTTCTTTAGCTACTAATGTTACCCCTCCTGTTCTATAAAGACTAGTTACGTTCCAAGTGCCAAATCTCAAAACCTTATTCCTTTGCTGTGGTCGTGCCAGAGAATCAGTCCTATTCCGAGGCTTATTGTAGGGATTCGTAACAAGCTGTTTTTTTACGGTGATGGGTTGTTAGCCCTTCGCCCAACCCCCAAGCTGGAGGACCACCCCTTATCGGCTGTCCACGACTGCTGATTCAATATATTCGCAGCTACCCTCCATATCTGGAGGCCGTCTCCTCTATCCGCAACCTGAGGACGGGCCATGCCGTGGTGATAGGGATCCACCATACATGGACAGAAATAAATATATAAGACATAAATCTAATCGACATGAATATCATAATCGAAGACAAAATTGTACTCTCCCACTAATTGAGCATAAATATCTTACAAGTGCAGCTCTTAAACATGGTGCTAGTTTCGGCCCAAGACTATAATAAAATTACAAACCATTTTCCAAATTTGAAATCCTTTAAAATTGAAGCTTTTAAACAAGAAATTTATAAAATTATTCTTGATATATAATATTAACAAATGTGTGTATATTTTTTTTACCTTTTTATTTCTGTCGACTATATTATTGAATGCAGTCGGCTTCTGTCCGATTGTTAATTTGTATTAAATATATATTTTTCTCTTTCTTCTTCTTCTTTTTATTCTTGTGTGGTAGTTATCAGTTTGAATTAAGTTAATTAGTGTGTTTAGTAAACTGTCTTTGTAAATTTTATGTTATATTATTGGTTAAGACCACACCGTACACGAGCCTGGCTCTTATGGTAGTGGCTAGAAACATTTTTGTTTTATAAAATTAATTTGTACTCACTTTGCCTACTAGCTAAATAAATAAAAAAATTGTTAACAGAGAATTTAGATTGAATATACTGGGTTAATTATTTATGAATTATTAATTCAATAATCTTAAATATCGGCACAATAGAGATTGGTCGATAATTCTCTAATTTAAAGA
Organism: Periplaneta americana; assembly: GCF_040183065.1. NCBI lineage: Eukaryota > Metazoa > Arthropoda > Insecta > Blattodea > Blattidae > Periplaneta > Periplaneta americana. The sequence continues at coordinate 86,074,653 of NC_091122.1, read as the reverse complement.
GTTACACTTCTTGTAAATCAGCAAAACTTTTACAATTTTTAGCGTTTTTAGAAAAATACTCTGTAAACAACATACATTAATACAAAAGATGAAAGGTGTAATAATACAATTAATAACGTGTTTAATTATAAATCCATTACTGTAATTAATTTCTTTAGTTTTCATTTTTATTCCTATTACTATGTTTTAAACATCATCGCAAGAGATATATTCCCATTTAAAATAGATGTTAGGCTTAAGAAAATGAATTCACAAATTAAAGCATCATGGTTATAACTAGAGCTCACGTTAAGACGAATAGGCTACATAATACAGAATTAATTAAATAATGGCTAACATCGTCAGGCTTTAAATTAGAGTTTTCAATGTTATTTTGACTGCATCTCAAGAAATTTGTCAGATTCCATACTGTTTTACTCTTACTGTTTGTATAACTTCAATCCATAGAACGTTACTTTTTTGCTGTCACCAGTGACATTATCTAATGGCTCTGCAATATAGATGCAAATTTGCACTTTCACTTATTGGTTCACTGTATATGTTATTAATAGCACCAGTTACACTCCCACTCCCGTCATGATGTTTATTTACAAAATATGATCCCTCCTTTGATTATCTTTATTGGATCCCCTTCTTAGCTCATGTTGATCCGTTATAGTTTCAAAATGTTGAACTAGAATTTTTATTCTTTGTTCTAACTGATGAAAGTGTCATTTTTCTATTTTATTCAATGTTTGACTAAACCAATATCGATTTTATTATTATACACATAACATAACGCTTAGAGCCTCATAAAAAGCCCCATCATTAATTTCTTGTTGCACAACCTCGCTTTGATCACAACTCTTAATTTATTGTGCTTTCGTCTGTAATGTAACATTAGTTAATAGTTTGGCAAAACTATTATGAAATATACTTTCACATTCAGAACATATTATCCCACTGGCAAATTTATTTTTACATTATTGTACATCGCATTAAAAGATCTTCATATAATATTGATATTCAATTCAACTTATTTCCGTATAACAACTAAAGGATTATGAAAATACGTCTATACATATACGTACCATTAACAGAGATGATGCGCAATGCAAATAGTCCTTGTACTAAAAGGTCCAACACAAATTGTCCAGACAGCAAAGTGTCCATGCTATAATATCCAGAGGAAATAATTAGTCCAGTGAACTAAATGGTCCAATACTTATATTGCCTAGATAAAATACCGTCGACTTAGAGTGCAAACCTGCTAACCGCCAAAGAGAAAATTTTACGAGGGAAGCAAAAAAGTAAGTTTAAATTAACTCTGAAACTTTAGGGCCAAATCCAAAGTACAGGTGGCATTTGTACCTGTACTTTGGATTTGGCCCTAAAGTTTCAGAGTTAATTTACTCTTATTTTTTTGCTTCCCTTGTAAAATTTCCTCTTTGGCGGTTAGTAGGTTTGCACTGTAAGCCGACGATATTATCCAAACAAATATCGTCCAGACAACAAAGCATCCATACTATAATGTCCAGAAAAAAATAATGCAGTGAACTAAATAGCCCAATAAACGGGTCGCTCCAGGCTGACAAATTTTATTGTTCAGTGGCAAAAATCATGAAATGAATATAATTTTAATAGCTTTAATAGTAGTCGTCGAAAAGTCTGTGATGTCATTGCTGTTACGTTGTCCAGAAACAGGATTTGGAACCTGTAAGGAAATTATTTAAACATTTTTGGACATGGAGAAGTAATCTTCACCCAAAAACAACTCTATGCTACTCTACAGGTAAAATTTATATCATTATCATTCTGAAAACCGAAACAGAATCTGAAGATACTGAAAGGTTATAATAGAACAGTCTACTATGCAAGACGTGTTGCAAATTCAGATCTGCAGGCTATTGTCATAACTAAATATGGTACTAGAGATCACCTGCATCCACCGAATATGGTTGGTGCACAAGGAAATAGTAAACAGAGTTGTAACAAGGGCTCGAGAAAATCTAACAATGTGGCTCACAATGAAGTTGAATAAGTGAAAAAAATTAAGAAGTTCTAGTTGTTTGCCTCAGATAAGTTCTCTTATTAGACTTATTTCTTACCAACAAAATGAAAATAATGAAGATCCATGTAATATAATAAATTCATCTATCTTATTCTACGATTAGGGAACATCTTCAACTTCGTAAAAAATTATTTTTAAGTTAGAAAACAAATACGAAAACAAATTTTATCTGTACTGAGTCATATTTTTATGTTATATAACCAGCAGAACTGAATTTTCATAAACAGCTGTTTTTTTCTTATTATTAAAAAGTTGATACTCCATGCTAATGACTCAATCTTTAATTCTAACGCTGAGATCTTGTAGATAACTGAAAACCTAATAAAAAGCCAACCATGTAAAAAAATCATTATTTTTTTTTAATATTCGTATGTTTCGTAACTAGGCTCTGCATACATAAGAAGAAATTGTTAATATGAATGTATTGATAAATGTCATTTAATTTTAGTTTTTTTTTAATTTGGGCTAATAACTTGTTAAAGTACAAATCACACATTCTTCATTAAAAACTAAATATAAATATGATTAGCATTGCAAAGCATCATAGAAATGGACAAAATACATCCATGCTAATGACACTGGCGATGTCCATGCCAATGACAAAGTAGTCATCTTTGATTTGTCTCTTCTAGAAATTAGGTTGTACTGCCCCCAAGTTTGGGCTCTTGACATTGAACATTTCAATAAGTAAATGTATTATTGTATCATAATTTTTACTATTATCACATTGAATTATGCATAGCCCAAGCTAATGACAATCAATTTACTACAGTTTCTGAAGTAAAATATTTGTATAAATATCACTTTCACAATTTTCGCAACACACTTTCACTCACTGTAGCTTGGATCCGTGCTATCATACATTCTATTAAACAAAAGAAAAAAATTTCCTTCCTTCCTATGGTCAAATTAAGGGGTTAGGTACAGCTTATAGCAGTAAAATTTTTGGAAAATATTCAACATTTTTTCCCCTCCATTACTGTATCTTGTACAATAATAAAAATTGTTGTAAGACACTGTCCTTCTGCTTGATGAAAAAATATTTTTACGATTTAAAAAATTATTTACCGGTGTATTTCTGGTTTTTTTTTCAAAATTCAAAATGGTGGCAGTTCACTGTGCAGTGATGAAGCGTTTCCCTCATAACTCATAAACTTGTTAACTTTTTCATGTTCTCTCTCTTTTCTTTTATTGTTGAAACTCATGTTTACAATGTTCAACTACATTCCTTACAAAATAATATTTTTTTTTATTTTGTGTTAGAAGAAAATACTGATATTTGATCATTTTTTTAAATGAATTTATTTTTTATCAGGCAATCTATCAAAGATAGAGAAGTGACCTTGATCATTTGATCTTCAACAAGCCATATGAGGGACATCCATGCTAATGACAAATTGCATATAAGGTAGATGTCCCTGATATGGCCATGCTAAGGTTTGAGAATTTTTCTAGCCGCCATTTTGAAAAAAAAATGTAAACCACTTTTCTCTTACTCGTTCTCAGTCTAATGGACTTTCTTAAAACATTTTCCTTTCCCCATAAAAATAGCTTTAATTGTCCAAAAAGTCCCAAATTCCAAAAGTCTACCTACTGGCCATATCAGGAACATGTGCACATGATATGGCCACCCTTGTTCCATGTTCCACAAATCGTGATTGTTTTCAGTTTGATAGCGCAGTTGTGCTGAAATTAAATAATTTTGGTATAAAATGAATAAACATGACACTCAATAATATTTGTTATAATTCAAAAGGTATAGTCAAAACAGGTTTTTCCATAAAAAATTAAGTTATTAAGTTGTTTCTCTTAAAATACAAAATTTTTGCGTAATCCCAGCTATCGACTAAGGCATGTAAATTTGTCAGGTGAAAAAAAATAAAAGTGAAATAACTTGATATGGCCATGGTGCTTTGATATGGCCATATGAGGAGCAGGTAAGCTTTCACGAAAATCGTTTGATTATGAATAACTCGTAAAAGATACGCCATCAACGACAACACCAATCAACATAACATTAAAAACTGAATGGAGTACTATGGTTTTCATGAAACATGTCTTTGAAAAACATGCATAAAACAAAGGAGACTTACCAGAGAAAAATAAGAAGAGGTCACATGAAAACCGCAAAACAGGCAACTGACGCCATATTGCTCAACCTGACTGGATGGAAAACGGTCAAGTAACATACCAGGATGACCTTTCACTGGATCCTGCTGCAATTTAGCGGATTTGTTTAGTTATTATTTAACTCAATAGAGGGGTGGCCATATCAGGAATATGGCCATAACAGGAGCACCCACCTTATAATATTTTTTTCTTCTTATTTTGCAGTAATTTTCCAAGACAACTTGGGGAAATTGAAGGGGAAAATTATTTGAAATTTCTCTGCTAGCACAGTAAACAGTTTTATGAAGCTGAGACATGAAACTGTCCCCTAATTGTAGAATCATCCCAATAGAACACTTGCAGGTAACTTATTTTAAATATATAATTCAGGTATTAGAGATGCAAACAGAATATAAACAATGGTTTTATGCCATAAAATTTAAGGGCCATTTAGTATCGCCTTGAAGTTCTACAGCAACCTCGAAGACTACCGAAGAGAAACTGAAGGCCATTCGTCTATTCAACTAGTACTTGTTTGTGTATAGAATTTCTTTAGAAACTAAACATTTTGGTCAATTTATCAGCATTGTTAGTGGACCAATTCTAAGTGAAGTTTTTAACTGGGACATTTTGAGATAAAGGGCTTATTTCTATGGACATTATGTAAACTTTACATTTCCAACTTATATTGGACTTTTTATATATGAGAACATATTAAGGGTGGACAATTTGGAAATTGGACATTTCGTGTATTGGAACTTTTAGGGAGAATGGTGTTACCATTATCTGGTCCGTAATGAAGTTTGGACGTTTTTCATTTGGACATTGTCTCTGTTAGCCGTATGTATCTTCCTAGCAATTATTGAACTAATGCTACTCACTCTTGGGCGAAAGTAATTATTAAAACTGAAGAATGCAATCAAAACACGCAATTGGGGTTTTATATTAAAATAGTAGGCATTTTTCCTATCAAATTAAATATACACATGCCATGAAACGCAGTCACATCTCTAACGTTAGCGATCTTTTACTAAAACGAATCTTACATTGAGAGTGAAACGATTCTGTAAGCTTCTTAAGAATTGTGATGATGATGATGATGATGATGATGATGATGATGATGATGATGATGATGATGATGTATCTGCATTGCACCTTAGTTTACACTGCTCTTCTAATTTCACCATTTTCGAAATATTACTTTACACATACTATATATTGGTTACACAACTTTTAACACTATATCACTTCGGAAAACGTATTATGTGTCCTTCACGTGTTAAATTTTATATTACCTCGTTAACATGTTTCAGCCTGATATCGGTCATCTTCAGAACTGGTTTTTGCTGTTTTGGAGCCTTTTGTTTGTGTTTCCTGTGGAAGTGTGTTTGTGTAGTGTAATGTAGAGTCAAAGAGTGTGTGTGTTCTGAAATTCTGAAATTGAGTTGTGTGTTCACGAAAACACCCCCACAGGAAACACAAACAAAAGGCGCCAAGACCAGCAACAACCAGTTCTGAAGATGGCCGATAGCAGGCTGAAACAAGTCAACGAGGTAATGTAAAAGTTAATACGTGAAAGATACATAATACGTTTTCCGAAATTATTTGCAGTTATCAAATTGTGCCTGGATTGCATCGTTATGTAATTTTGAAAGAAAAAGAATATAATACTTCAATTATTCACCTGTCTCATCGTTTTAATGCTTCCCAATCTCAGTCCGCTTAAATTTATATTAGTATCTAGAATATAAATAAATGAGCTGAAATATGATTTATGAAATTTATTTTCCTCTCTGAAAATTTATCCAGACTATATTATAAAATCACCATTAACTTTTGTTAAATTCATCAGGAAGGTTTCAGTGGAATGAATATTTAATAAATATTAAAAACAAGAAATTATAAATGCAGTCGAACTCGTTTGATTTTTTAAAACAATTTGTATACATACTGCATAACGAATGAACCTTAAGTATTGTCATTGATTTCAGGGGATTATTCTTTGAGATTTATATCAGATGATAGACGACGTTAATATATAGGGATCGTATTATTCAGAGACTAAGCGGAAGGCAGAAAATAGGAAAGATTGGAGAAAGCTGATTTTCCAGTGAAAGACCTTCCCTTGGGCAGAACGCTATGAATGAATTATTTGAGATATTTCAAACAAGAATGTTTAATAAAATTTTGCTTGTTTCTGCTTCCTTTTCGAGTTAAAAATTGTTTTATATGAAACATTTTATAGCGTGTTTTGGGAAAACCATTAATTTAATTTCCAATATGATTGTTCAATTTAAAAAGAAGTGTATTATGATAATAAATGATTGAAAGTATTTCAGTTTTGTACCTTAGATGTGAAAAAAATTGATTTGAATAAATGTAACATTGTAAAATTAATTTGCAGAACGTACAGTTACATTTGACCTCATAAACTTTCTTCACATTTAAAGGACAAAACTGAAATTCTTTCAATCCAATCATTCCGGTATCATAACAGTTGTCGCCGTCTTCCGGAAAACAAACGTCACTCCTTTCTGTTCATCCATTGGTCTGGCTCTAATCCTCGAGCATTCATAGCTGCTAGTACTGTACACCCTCCATCCAAGTCTTCTTTGATTGAACTTTCTCCTTCTTTCTGATGGGATCAATTCCATAATTATTTTTGGTAATCGTTGTTTGGCATTCTTCTAATATGGCCATACTACTGTAAACTTTTCCTTTCTATTATATCTATAATGTGTGGCTCGTCTTGCATTCCTATAATTTCTTTTATTCGTCTATTTTTTTCTATTTTAGAAATTCCAGCTGCTCTTTCAAATTATTTATCATTATAATACACTGCTCTCTTAAATCGACTGAGCATATTTGAAATTAAATCAATGACTTTCCCAAGACATGCTACGAAATTGTTAATGTAAAATAATTTTTATCTCGAAAAGGAATTAAAAACGAGCAAAATTGTATTAAACTCTTTTGTTTGAAATATTCAAAGAATAAGCTCCAGAAATTAATGACATTAGTGTCATTCTATGTCAAGTGGTGTCAACAAGAAGGCAATTATTTATTTTAATTGGTTATTTAACGACGCTGCATCAACTACTTATTGTCGATGGTAATGGTGTTGGCGAGATGAGGCCGAGGATTAGTCATGGATTACCTGACATTCGCCTTACAGTTGGAAACCCAATCAAGTAATCAGTCCAAGCGGGAATCGAACCCGAGGCCGAGCTCAACTCTGGATTACCCGACTGAGCTACGCTGATGGCCAGTAGAGTAAACATTGGTAATTTCGTGGCAGTGGTTATTTCGTGATATTTTTTCTTTGCTGTTTTGTGAACTAACCAATGGTGGTACGAGATCCAAATTTCCGCCAAGGGATTGCATATGTTGTCCGGTTTCCAGAAACATACAGCTAAGCTTTGTGTGACTATTGTAGTTGCTTCAGTGAGCTTTTATGTTTGGAGAGAGCAAGTTTGCGTCGACATCTCAGGCACACAAATTTTGTGGATGTTTGTAATTACATTACAGGCTTATTACTAAAGGTAAGCATATGATATTTGGTACAAAGATTTCTTGTATCTTCTTGAAATTTTAGGAAATGTTTTTGGAATTTTAGATACAGCTGTAGTCGCCATATAGGCTTAGCTTTACTGATAGAAATCTTAGCTGTTTGAGGCGAAGTTTTGTTGAGCATTAAGTGTTACATTTTATATTATTTTAAAAATTGTATTACAATAGGAATTTTAGAAATCTGAAAACAAGATTTGATAACAAAAAAGAAAACGGAGACGCAATGGGTTCAGTGTAGCTTCTGTTTGATTTGTTATCATACTAAGTGTCAATGATAAGTGCTAGATGACTTACTTGCAAGAATTGTGACAGAAGATGGAACATGGCTCCACCATTTTGGACCGGAGACAGAGGCAGACAATGGAGTGGCATCATGCAAATTCACCAAAGAAATAGAAATTCAAAAGTACACCTTCGGCAGGAAACATTATGGCTACTGTGTTTTTCGATTCAGAAGGACTCTTGCTTGTGGACATCATGCCACACGGAACCACCATTAATTCTGACGGGTATGTTGCAACTCTCAAGAGACTTCAACTTCGACTGAGTCGTGTTCGACGACATCGAGACAAACAGGATGTTCTTCTATTGCACGACAACGCACAGCCATATGTCAGTCACAAGACCACAGACCAGATCAGAAAACTCGGATAGACAACACTGAAACATCCGCCTTACAAACTTGAACTGGCACCGTGCGATTACCATCTCTTTGGTAAACTGATGGATCCCTTCGCGGAACGAGGTTAGAAGATGACTCCCTTGTGCACGCTGCTAAAGAGTGGCTCATACATGTTGGTTAAGACTTTTACCGTGCTGGTCTACAGGCCCTCGTTCCTAGGTTACGTAAGGCAGTTGAAAGGGACAGGGATTATGTGGAAAAGTGACATTTTGTTCCTTAAGGATGCATCTACATTCTGTGAAAATAGCAAAGCTCTAGGATAAAAATGTAATTTTTAAACAAACGTTATGCATTACTTTTGGAGTTACCCTAGTAATATAGGCTATAGTAAAGTCCGTAATAAAAGTGTTCACCCTTTCAGGGCAAAAAGATTCCTTTTCAATTTCAATTTTTACTTTGATTTCATTGTTATTATGTGTTGATATGTATTTCTATGTTTTCTTGCTATGAATATTAGACGGAATTACTATGTTTTTTATTTTTATTGGGTTATTTTGCGACGTTGTATCAACATCTAGGTTATTTAGCGATATGAAGGTGATAATGCCGGTGAAATGAGTCCGGGGTCCAGCACCGAAAGTTACCCTGCATTTCCTCGTATTGGGTTGAGAGAAAACCCCGGAAAAAACCTCAACCAGATAACTTGCCCCGACCGGAAGTCGAACCGGGCCACCTGGTTTCGCAGCCAGACCATTACTCCACAGGTGTGGACATTACTATGTTTGAAGTCTTGTAACAATACATGAGAATTTCATTTGACTTTAATGAATTTTTCCACAATTCTTCTACCTCTCACGAAATTATCAATGCAATATCACGAAATTACCAAGGTTATCACGAAATAACTAACCTTTCAGCTTAAGTTGTAAAAGTGGTTTTTGGCACATATTCAAGAACGTGTCCAATCTTTTATGTCTCCAGATATGTACAGCAAGTTATCGTCTTTTAGATGAAAAAATCAGAATAAGGATATATTTACACATTTACATTTTAAATTAGTTTTCATAAAATTATCACGAAATTACCAATGTTTACCCTATAGTTGCTTTATAGTGATATTGTGTTGTATACCATTTCAATTCTAAATTAATGGCGAAAATAAAAAATGTTAATTATTTGAATAATGATCTCTTCATACTTTCACAACTTTCCCTTGAAAAGAGGGTAATGGTGAGAAGAAAAATGTAGGTTATATTTAAGTTGTCTCACGGTCGACAGGCCTGCTAAAAGTTATTCCTAGGTATTTACATTGTTAACTTCCGGAATGGTTTCACCCCCTAACGTATACAATGCAATTATTTTATTATTTTCTTTTTCTTGTAAAGCTGACGGCTTTGCTCTTTAGAGAATTAGGCAATTTGCTGTTTTCTACTCTCAGAAAAGTTTCTTTTCCTTGTTCTGATATTAAAAAAAATATATATAACTCACTTAATATATTTTGAACTTACTTACTCAATGTTTCCATTTATTTCACCATACTTGGTACTTTATTTTGTTTCTATTATATTTTTATTTTTATTTCAGTTATTTTTATTCTTACTATTTTTTCATGAAGAAGGCAACTCATCTGAAGGAGCAATACTCTCACAGGAAAACCGACATTCGAAGGAATCGTATTACTCAATGAATACTCGTATAAGCTTCACAGAATTAACTCGTAACAGAAATACTACGTTCTACAATATTTTTTATTGTCCCTAGCGTAGTTTGCTTAGTATAATGTTACCATAGAAACGGAAGTTTGTCTGTTAAATCTTTAATGATTTTCAAAAATTTCATATGTTTATAGCTAGTAGGCCTAATTTAGGATATTTTGGAATGAAGAATGTGACTGGTGACTATTTTGAAAAATACAAAATAATTTAGCTTAAAGCGGCGAATAAAACTTAAAGAGTTTAACGCTCAGGGAAATTCATCAAAATATGACAGGTGTAATGGGAGATGTTGCCCTTTCACATTAAGTGTGATGAAGAAGACTCTGTGTGTTCAATAAAATTTTTACATTGTTTGTTTTAATATGAATATCGTCAGTTGATAATTATTGCTAAAGTAGCTGATTTCTCAAACGATGCAATTGGACGTATTTTGAATATCTTCATTGTCAGCCCGGTGATGCCAAGAATGTAGACTCCGGAACAGTGATCAAGAACTAATATGGTGTGAGTTACAGAAAAAAAAGCTATCCATGAACTTGCTTATTATAATAACTTGCTTATAATAAAAGTTCTTCCGCAGAAAAGGGACTAAACATATTTATGGAAACACGATGCGTATATATGAGAATTTTCCATTGTATGAACTCAAGGAACCTAAACTTCGAATATTCATCAGCTTTACCTTCCCTAAATTCTTTAGCTTCTTTTTGTTATTTCTCTTTTATCTTGATTTTTCCTACATGTTTCCTGTTAGTCCTACTTTAATAATTTTGTTTTGTACTAAGTTAATTAATTAATTTATTTATTTATTAATAATAATAATAATAATAATAATAATAATAATTCGTGGCGCTACAGCCCGTGAAGGGCCTAGACCGATCAGCCGGCTGCTGGCCTCACGCCCACATGCCGAAGCAGAGGTGGACGATCATCCAACCAGAATGGAGGTATCGTGTGGTTACCACGGTGATCCCTCCAGCCGTTATAGCTGGTATTCGCAACCGAATTTCGCTACCTATCATAGCTCCCCAAGTGCATCACGATGCTGGGTGGGCACCGGTCCCATAAACTGGCCGAAATTTCATGAGAAAATTTCTTCCCCCATGAGGACTCGAACCAGCGCGCATTCCGTAACGCGAATGCCTTAGACCGCGACGCCACGGCGCAGGACTATTTATTTATTTACTAATATTTAATGTGCTGTTCAAGAGCCAGGAGCCAATAACAGTTCAGCACATGACAATTTCTAGACAAGAACATTAATAATGATAGAAATTACAATAAAAGTACGTAACATAATTATTAAAATAATGACAAATAAAAATAATTGTATTTAAAAATGAAAGGATGGAATCATATAAATGAATATAACACAAATGAGCCCACACCTGTGGAGTAACGGTTAGCGCATCTAGCCGCGAAACCAAGTGGCCCAGGTTCGATTCCCGGTCGGGGCAAGTTACCTGGTTGAGGTTTCTCCGGGGGTTTTCCCTCAACCCAATATGAAAAAATGTTAGGTAACTTTTTGTGCTGGACCCCAGACTCATTTCACCGACATTAACACCGTCATCTTATTCAGACACTAAATAACCTAAGATGTTGATAAAGCGTCGTAAAATAACCCACTAAAATAAAAAAATAACACAAATGATATAAAAGATAACGAGAATAATAATCTTCTTGCTTTTTCGGGTGTGGCCCAGTTACATTGTATTATACAATAATTTGTAATATGTAGACTATTTGACTATGAGATTTGTAATCAATTTCGAATTTTGAAGAATATTCATATACGAGTATTACAATAGTAGGCCTATTGCAAAATCTTTGTTATTGTATGTAATTTTTGCTTGCAATAAAAAAATCTTGTAATCTTGTAATCTTCTTCTGCTGCCAATACACAGTTTTGAGTTGTTTCCCGTCTGTGAACTACAAATGGAATTGGTCCGTCCAACGTCGGTGAGGTCTGCCTAAATCTCTTCGTCCTTGTGGATGGTAATACAATAGTAGGATTGGTAAACGATGTTCAGGCTTCCTAAGAAGGTGTTTTCTGCATTTACATACGTTGATAATGTTGGACGTCTGCGGTCATCTCCTCAATTTCCCACTGATTTCTTATGTCTTCGCTCCTAATGCGGTCCCGCAAGGTAACAACTGTCAGTGATAATAGAAATCTCATTAGTGATGCGTTTAATTCTAGTTATTTCCTTTTGCCGCAGTGTCCAAAACTCACTGCCATAGGCCTATAACAGAGCTGGTTTTGATATTATATTGTGAAATCGGATTTGGACCTCTTTTCGCATTTGTTTTCCAAAGTTCCTTCTCAAGATACCATTTAATTGATTATATTTCAATATATTTTATTTATGTCTTTTTGATAATTATACAAAGAAATATGACTTCCTAAAAGTATACAAAATCTGTCACTTGTTCTATTATTTTGTTATCAATCACTATTTTTGCCCGTAGAAGGTTTTTTGCCATAAACTGCTATTACTTTTGTATTTTCGGTTGATATTTTCATATTGTATTCTTATAAATCCATCTGTAGTTTAAGAAACAGAGCGTTGTAATTCGTCTTCAGTCTCTGCAAACAAAACTTGGACATCTGCATATATTGTTGTATTTAGTCTTGTATATTCGTCAATTTGTATGCCTTGTGGTGCTACTTCATTCCATTCTTGAATTGCTTTGCCTAAGTATATTATAAACAAAAGGGGGGAAAGATCACAACCTTGTCTAAGTCCTTGGTTATTTACTATTGTTTCCGTATATTTGCAATGATCTATAATAATAATAATAATAATAATAATAATAATAATAATAATAATAATAATAGTAATAATAATAATTTTATTTAACCTTGCAGAAAAGTCCTTAGGGCCTTCTCTAACACTCCGCCAGGAATAGAACTTGATACAGAAAACAACATTCTGTTTACATTTCTTAGAAGACTGGCACTGATTGTAATGTAGGCCTACGTAATATGTGACGTGCATCAGTGTTTTTGGAGGAAAAACATATTGGGTTGTTCTGAATTCATCATTCAAACATCACAACCAAACTTCTGTCTAATAATACAGTTTCAAATCTGTAATGTTATTATTATTATTGATGCCGGTATTTTTAGTGTTGTGGACTTTACATTATTCGGATTGTTGTGAAGTACCATCTCACCAGAAGTAAGTGCTTAACGACAAATATATAACATATCATATCATTATTCGGATTGTTTAAGTATAGCTTGACAATTTTTATGATAGATCTTTAAATGAAAACAACATAAGGAAGACTCTCTATTTTCTTAGGGACATATTAATTAACGTGTCTTTATGATATTATTAATTTAATTCTCTTTCAATAGTTATTACTCCAATACGTTTAGCTTTATTGATATGAAATTGGTTGAAATTGAACTTTTCTTAATTGAATCAGTGGTTTTTAAAAGTCACAATTTTTCAGAAAATGACAAATTGCTGTTTTTGCATTCTATAAGCCTAGATCTACCATTTTATATGCAAAAGACACCACTCCAAGTTTCACTATGGTTGAATATTGTGTTTGTTTTGAAATAGGCATCAGGAAATTGAGGATATCCTTCAACTGAAAAAGAACTCATATATCCCAGATGATTACTACCCTCCTATGATGAGATATACGATTAGCCAACCTAGAATGGGGAAGACATTGAATGAAGTTTTTGTTAAAATAAAATTAGTAACTTTTCATTTTTTATATTATATTTTGAAGTAATTTCATTTCAAACACTTATAAGATGCTACGTGTTCTGTTCATTTAGTGTTCAACATTGTTTTATGAAAAAATAAGCACAGTATTTATGATCTTAATTTGAAAGTTTTGAAAAAGGCATCAGTCCACTCATTTTAAACTTTTTACGGGCTTGCCGTATGAGTTAAAAAGCTAAAACTTGAGAATAAAATGCAAATTTATAGTATACAATAACCAAAAAATGGTTCTTACACTAAAGCTGAAACCTTATTCGTAAGACAGTTTTTTTTTTATGTTAGGAAAACTTTGGTATTGCGGACTTATACCCCTTTCAAAACCACGTTTCAATTTTACTTCATAATTTAAAAAGTCTTTGCAGCTCAATCAACGTGCTGTTCTCATATTTGTATCCTTGAGAGAGTTTAATAAAATGTAAATATTTTCATTTCAGACAGTTCTTATGTCTGTGCTTTCAGTATTAAGGGATTGAACTTGATCGAATTAACACTTTCAGGTTTTCTTAAAAATATTATGTTTATCTCTGAAAAACGCAGGATTCAAATTCCTAAACAAATGAATGAAACTCTCAAATCTTCTATCTTACCGAAAAATTAAATAAGTTTATTACATATTTAGAAAATTGCTAGGCTAATGTTTTCAGTAATATTAGGTTTAGATTCCTTGGTAAGCTTATTACTCCTTATTTCTTAATTTATTAGTCATTAGCTTTTAAAGTAAGATACAGGCTTTACCCTTACGAAATGACTCTGCTGTGAACCTCCTGGGCCGAAAGTCTCACAACGAAGAGTAATTGGTGATGACAGCATTAGACGTCTCAAACCTGCAAGGGTCTTTGAAAACCGGATAGGGGTTGTGTTTACGTTTATCCCCCTTGTTGTCCTAAAGCGGGTAAGACATCTACCACGTGCCATGGCTACCGACAATGTCTTTCAAAATCGTGTGACAATGCAAAAGATTTCCCACGTAAAGATTTACAAATGTTAATGTGCTTCAGTATAAGGAACTTAAGATGCTTTCAAAAAACACGCAACATAATTTCACTGTTTCCATAGAGGTAAATATGGAGAGTCGAGAGTAAATATGAAGATGAAGAAGCGATATGAAGCTACTGTCTGAAATATTGTTTTAAATGTTCCTTTTTACTTTATAAGTCTCTCGACTCTTGACACAAAATAGGTTTTTTAATAGGATTTGAGCCGAATATACATAATTTTCTTGGTTGATATATCTTTCCATGAAGCATGACAAGAATCCTATTTTGTTGAATATTTTATAATACTTCTTTGTACACCGTGCCTCTAAAGTGTCTCACTTTAATATTATTATTATTATTTAAATACAACTTAATCATAGGCAATATTTTATAGCTCATATGGTGCACAAGATTCCCAGCTTTTGCTTCATTAAAGAGATTCGATATGAGCGCCACGTGTGACGCGACAAATATCGACGCGATATCTCAACTCCTGCCAGACACTGGATAACATGTCAGGTGTTATCTTGGCTGCGGCTTCTTCAATCCTCATTCGTAGATCCCTCAGGTCTCGTGGTAGAGGTGGCACGTAGACTTTGTCCTTTATATAACCCCACAAGAAATAATCGCAGGAGGTTAAATCAGGGGATCGCGGCGGCCATTTCATGTAAGCATTGTCTATGTCTCCTACTCACTCTATCCAACGTTGGGAAAGTGTGAGATTAAGATAGTCACGAACTTCACAGTGATGGTAGGATGGTGCGCCATCCTGCTGGTACAGGTAATATACGAATCTTTATTCAGTTGAAACATTAACCACGATTGGAGCATGTCGAGATAGATTATACCAGTGACTCTAGACTCCATACGAAAACGAGCCATTGCGATGTGACATGTGTAGCATCTTCCACACTGTCTGGTGCGGTATTCCCAGCTCACCAGAGGGTTCCCGCAAGAACTTCTGAGAGCTACGTTGAAAATATTCCCGTACACGCACAACATATTCATTAGAAACTCCTGGATATCCAGTGTTTGTCTGTGAGCACAAACAACTAGTCGTTACTAACTGATGATGGAACTTCTTTATCATCTTCCTATTGAGTGCCTTCTTTCCATATCTCGTCCGAAAAGAGCGTTGCACTTGCGTAGCACAATCATTTTTATCGAACTGCAAGATGCAATATTATGATTTTTCCTCACCATTAAACGCCATTGTTGGATTGTTGCGCACAGTGCCGCTTGTGGTCAATCAAGGAAACTGTAATTAAATCAAAATGAAACCGGATGAATTATCCTTGCACATGTCACCTGATTCATCATAAATTGTCCGCCAGACTATGAGCATTAAATTACTAAAAATGGGACTTACTTTAGAAACACGGCGTATAATAATAAAAAAAAACACTACAATGTGTCCATATAGTCATGGTGAAGTTCGAATTCTTACATAATAATTGTAATGATGCAGGATTAAGTAGGCTATTGAAACCCTAATCATATGAGGGAAAAAATCCAAACTTTTATTATGTAGTCACTTAAGTTCGATTTGGGTTTCTATGTAGCAGACATTTAATCTGTATCAAATTTTCTGCCACAAACGGTCAAAAATTTATGGACAGACGGATGTGATAGCTTCTCTTATTCAAACTTTCAAACGACTAAGGTCATTAATAACTACAGTGTACACGCTCTGACATAACAGTATAAGTAAAAGTACAGAGGAGTGTTGTCTGGATAGTATAGTGGTCATTGCAACACATCTACGTGAAAATGCTTAATTTATGAATTCCCGAACTACGCCGGAAATATGAGGAGCAGCACCATCTTGCTGAAAAGTTATATTGAATTTGGAAATTTGGGCTACTGTAAACAGATGCAAATTATTATGTAATTCTGCAACGTTACAATAGCTTTCTCAAAGAAGAAGGAGAGGGAGGAGTAGGAGGAGAAAGTGCCATCACATTTTATCTCTTGCAACAATATCTCTTAAACAGTAATAAAAAGGTAATGCACAAAATTGACTTAGTTACAAATTAAACATCTAATATATAGGTAGTAATAACACACAATAGGAAAGAATACAGAAATGACATTCAGTTACTTTTGATTATATATAAATACATTAATTAGAAAGATTGAAGGAATAAACAACAGCAAACAAAAAGATAACAGAAGAAATAAATTAGGTACAATTTTCGATGCATGGATTGCGATAGTAAACAGATAAAAACAAAATTATTTACGGTTACAAACTATATACGAGTATCTGTCATTAAACACTGAACATTAGTAAAATCCATAATACAAACGTAGTTATTATTGTTATTACTACAAGCGTGATACTACTAACGTGATGACACGCTAGAAATTCCAATTCACACATAATCTCTGTATTCCTCATCTTTCACTGTTGCTACCTCTCGTCACTGGAACTCTCTGCCGCCTGAAGTCAAGGGCTGCCGAACATTGAAATCTTTCAAATCCAAGTTAGAAAATTATCTTATGACGAGTTTCCAAACTAACTTACTATTATGACAAGTAGTGTTTTAATGCATGTTTCCACGTATTCACATTTTTTATGTTCTAGTGATACTTAATTTATTTTATATTTTTGTTTTCGTATTTTACGATAATGGTATATCTATAACGTGATGACTTGAGCTATATATAATCATAATTTTCCTTACTGAGTGTATCTAAAAGTATTGTAGTCATTGTATGCTTTGTACTTCACTATTTTACTACTACTACTACTACTACTACTACTACTACTACTACTACTACTACTACTACTACTACTACTACTACTACTACTATTATTATTACTATTCTCATTATTATCATCATTATTATTATCAATAATTGTCTTATTTTTTATACTTTGTATGTCTCATATATTTTGTCCTGCTGTTCACATTTTATTGTGCTTTTTCCTTTCTTTCTTTATGTTATATATTATGTCTGATTTGTACTTAGGGGAGAGTCGGGTAGTATCGGACATCGGGTAATATCGGACAGTGAGTTTCTTTCATCTACCACACGATGATAGTACCTGATTGACATGGTTACGTTTCTGTGATGTCGCATAGAGAAACGTAACCATATCATTCAGGTACCACCATATGGTGTTACATGAAAAAAACGCACTGTCCGATACTACCCGACTCTCCCCTACTTGTTGTTTACATTATATTATTGTTATCTTATTCAGTTTTGTGTGTAAAACTCTAGTGTATTTTGTAAATTTGTAGTGTTTTTTATAACGAAGTTTTACTCCTGGTTGAGTGTTAGAGAAGGCTGTATGACCTTAACTCTGCCAGGTTAAATAAATTATTATATTATTATTGTTATTATTATTATTATTATTATTTCCTTAAGAGAGACAACTTGTTTTAGATAGTGCATTAGAATTTTATATCATTATCAATAATTTATATACACTTAATAGTTATAGTCTTATGTAGATGTGGTGTATGAATCTGTGAATTGTTTATAACAACATTTTTCCCTAGGTAAATGATAAAAGGGTTTGCAGTAATTTACATTGCAGTCAGTCCGAGATATGGTATCTTAAAGAATGTCTTTTTCTTCCGAAATTTGGACAGTGAAAAATCAAATGTTCAACAGTCTGACTGTCTTTGCATATGCACATATATTATTTTGGACATTTGATCTTAATTCTTTCAAAGTAGGAACCGAATTCTCCATGACCAGTCATAAATTATGTGATAAAGAAGTCGTGTGAAAATTGATTGCAATATAATCGGTCTTGTACATTAAGAAAAAATAATTTCTTCGTCATCACAGATCCTTTAACACTAGAATTCCAGTATGTGTTCTACTTGAGTGTAGTTTTGTGTTTGATGTATGAAATAGAACAGATGGAATATATATATATATATATATATATATATATATATATATATTTCTATTTGTGTGTGTATATATATATATATATAATTTTAGGCATAATAAATACTAATAGATTTCAATTTGTATACAAGGGTTAATGCTTAACACGAATGTTGATAGCATCATCATAATGTTGTGCCTATTCTACTTTTTTTTATTTTAATTTAGGTATTCTGAATTGCTCGGTAGAAGTTTTCCTTTTAACAGAATGTGTTGTTTTGATTTTTCTCCCAATGTTCCACCAGATACATTCATCTTGTCCTCATATTATCGTTATCATCTTAACAGAATTGGGACCTTTAGCCCATTCTATCTTCGTTTCATTCAGGATTCTGAACCACAATTACATTCTTAAAAGTAGCGAAACTTCCTAGCCATTTGATCAGTATGAACTACCAAATATCATAATAGAACATAGGCAAGAAAAAGACCAAGACACACGGTCCAGATATAACAGACTTCATCACTTGGAAATATCCATTTAATAATGCTAGGAACAATTATCGCGCGAAAACACAGTAGTTTGTTAAATATTTTCTGTACTGTTACTTAGAATAAATTGAAAATTTAATTTTTAGCTTCAGGTAAATAAATGAATTCAAAAATGAGCAAAGGAAGCTATTACAATGTTATTTATTTTCTAAATTTTACTACTTGCAATTCCATTTCAAGAATGTATATGATCCATCTGTTACAAGTAAAGAATATCGAAGCAAAACAGCTGAATGAACTGAAATTACTTTCTATTGTCAGTAGAAGACTCTAAACGAGGAGATAATTAAGCTTATATTTTAGAATAATGAAGTTAGATACACATTAGAACCACTTTCAGTTTTCCTGCGTCTTCTTTTTCTTCTTCTTCTTCCTATTCTTCTGCTTCTCCTCCTTATTTTCTTTCTTCTTCTGTGGCCTTACATTCCTTGAAGTTTGACCTCAGTCTTCCTAATGACATCCGTCCACTCTAATCCGTTTTCAGCTTTCCCTCTCCAGTCCTTTATTCCTACTTTTATGAGGCCATTCTGTACGTTATCCAACCATCTTAGCTTTCATCTCTATAGTAAATTTTTCTTACTGAGGTGCGGATATTAACCCCACTCTCCAATCCCCAATCTGTAGGATCAGGGACTCAGGTTACCATCCTTTAGCCGAGAGGACACCGCTTTCAGGCGCCGGGTCTCGTCCTCACACTTCCCGAAATGGGATAGAATTCGCTAGTTTCATTGACAAATGATCGGTTAACTGCTGTATTGCATTTGTAGAATATATAAAAAGAAGGAACAACTCCAGAATTGGCTTGGAGCCATAAAAATTGTGCATTAGCAGACCTTTGAAATTATATCACATTCCAACACAGAGTAAAAAATTTCGTAAATGATATTTATTAAATCTAATTACTGAATTCCAGTTATTATTGTGCTAAAAATGTAGCCCAGGTAGTTACGTGACTTGTTGCTGTATTTTTTTTTCGAAACTCCTTTTTTAAATTCATATTTGTAATTTTATTGTTAAAGAATTAAGCACTTCGGAGGAAATTAAACTCAGAATAAATATGGGAAATGTCTATTATTATTCGGTTGAGAAACTTTAGTCATCCACTCTGCTCTCAAAAAACCTGAAAGTTAGAATTTAAAAAACAATTATATTACTGGTTCTTCTGTATGGTTCTGAAACTTGAACTCTCACTTTGAGAGAGGGACAGAGGTTAAGGGTGTTCGAGGATAAGGTGCTTAGAAAAATATCTGGGGCTAAAGGGGATAAAGTTATAGAAGAATGTAGAAAGTTGCACAACGCAGAACTGCACGCCTTGTATTCCTTACCCTTAAATAATTAGGAATATTAAATCCAAACGTTTGAGATGGGCAGGGCATGTAGCACGTATGGATGAATCCAGCATATAGAGTGTTAGTTGGGAAGCTGGAGGGAAAAATATCTTTGGGGAGCCCGAGACATAGATGGGAAGATAATATAAAAATGGATTTGAAGGAGGTGGGATATGATGGTGGAGACTGAATTAATGTTGTTCAAAATAGGGACCGATGGCGGGTTTTTGTGAGTGCGGCAATGAACCTCCGGTTTCCTTAAAAGCCATTTGTAAGTAAGTAATTGTTAAAGAGTATTATGAAAAATCCAGGGAATACATTCAGCTGTTTTTTATCTTCGTATTGACAGATATCTCCCTATCTTTCATATTCGTTATCTTCATTTCAAAATATATTTTTATTAAAGGTTTGCCACTCAGTACAGGCTGACCTTACTTACCGGCACCTATTTAATCTAACCCATTTTTTACTTCGATGACCTAAGAAAACCAATTAGCATTAAGTGATAGATCCTATTTCACCGGCATTCTCACTTTCATCTCATTCAGGCGCTAAATAACCTAAAATGTTGATAAAGTGTCGTAAAATAACCTACTAAAATAAAAAATATAAATTATAATGTTACTTGCTTAACATAATTTTATAACTGGTTTATGTAATGTAGTGCAAATATAGCTTTGAAGGAAAACTATTACTTAATACGCTACAATACTACTTAGCATCAGAATTTCTAACATTTAAGTTTGAGGATGAAATTCAGTATTCAAAATATAAGATTCGTTTTTACACCTTCAATACCTAATTCAACATTATCTGCATTTATTGCTGAAGCGGTAGATTTTGGAGTTTAAAATTCACCAGATTCGGTTTCCGTTTCTGTCAAGAAAATGAAGAAACATATTCTATAGTATCTGGATATATTGTCTTAAATTCTAGTCTTCTAACGACATTTATTTGTAAATTCCTATGTCTGTTCTTATTCCTTGATAAAATAAGGACAGAACAGATTAATGGATACATTCTTGATGCAAATGGCTGTTATGAATTACTACTGTGACGAGAATTATTAATTTTATTGCAAAAAGTTGGAGTAAACAGTGCAAGGGAAGAAAGAAATTCGTAGAGCAACATATTACGTTCCTGAAATATTGTAGCAATTAGAATCTGTAATAGATAAAGATTGAAAAATTTTATCAATACTATTAAAAAAACCACATTATATATATATATATATATATATATATATATATATATATTTGCATCTCCAAAACTTGGGGAAATTAAATAATTAAATCTTCGAATTGACATATTTCATTATTTTATTAACATTTCAGTTTAGTTTATTTGTGGAAAATTCGGACGCTTTGCTATGAACGACATGTGAAGGCAACGTTTAATTAGAAGTCTTTGGGAGTAGCTAACATAACAGTACACACCACATAATTTAATTACAATTATATTTCACTTACCTGCACTAAAGAAAGAGAAAGAAAAATTATATCACAAAGTTTATATTACGAAAATTATGCTCTTCTGCAAATATGCTTATGATTTACTTTTATTTCATTTCTTTCCTCATTTAATATTCAACCAGTAATCGAAAGTCATTGACAGAGGAACTTCACCATGTGGACACAATATCTCGAAACTAATGCTGAAGACATTACGGGAAACACTAGACAAGAGGCACATTCAGTCGCAGCTGAAGAACGCTAGGACATTTCCGTAATCCATTAAATAATATTAACACTAAAGGACATCGATTTCAAATAAACAGTAGCATAACAGTATTTCATCATGCAATTTTAGTCATGGACACTTTTATTTCATTCAGAGCTTTTCCGCTTCATATGAATTCTTCCTCCAAAGTATAAAATTAATTTGGACGTATTAAATCATAATTAATGCTATATCATTACAGGAAATTAAGATTTGACAATTTAACAACATGAACGTTATGAGAATCTATCCCAGAGAATCTTTCCTCGGCACTGAAATAAACGTTTAAATTGTTCCTAGACAGCATGTTAATATTAAAGATTCAAAATTGAAAAGAGGAAAGAAATAATTTAATCTCAGTTACACTTTTTTGTTAATTAAAATAAGTTCTTGCGTTTAATAATAATGTTCACAATCTCTCTTTGTTTACTTTCAGAAAACTGTGGGAAAAATCTCCGAATATCTTATTGGTACTATACTACAACGTCAATGCTAAATGTAACATTATCTTTGTTTAAATTAATTAGTTTTATATCTACAATTAAGCGTCATTTCTATATGTTTAACATTATTTATTGAAATAGTAGCTAAAAACCCTTAATCAATTTCTTAAATGTTTATGTTCCGATGATTTCTTGCCAGAGTAAGCTTATTTTAATTCCCTTTGAAAGTTTAATTCTACTATTTGTCCTCAATGTTATAGGGTAAACATTGGTAATTTCGTGATAATTTCATGAAAATTAATTTAAAATGCAAATGTGTAAATATAGCCTTATTCCGATTTTTTCATCTAAAAGACGATAATTTGCTGTACAAATCTGGAGACATAAAAGATTGGACACGTTCTTGAACAAGTGCCAAAAACCACTTTTACAACTTAAGCTAAAAGGTTGGTTATTTGGTAATTTCGTGATATTACATTGATAATTTCGTGAGAGGTAAAAGAATTTGGAAAAACTCATTAAAGTCAAATGAAATTCTCATGTATTGTTACAAGACTTCACACATAGTAATTCCGTCTAAAATTCATAGCAAGAAAACATAGAAATACATATGAACACATAATAAGAATGAAATCAAAGTAAAAATTGAAATTGAAAAGGCTTCTTCTTTGCCCTGAAAGGGTGAACACTTTTATTGCGGACTTTACTATAGCCTATATTACTAGGGTAACTCCAAAAGTAATGCATAACATTTGTTTAAAAGTTATATTTTTATCCTATAGCTTTGCTATTTTCACAGAATGTGGATGCATCCTTAAGGAACAAAATGTCACTTTTCCACATAATCCCAGTCCCTTTCAACTGCCTTACGTAACCTGGGAACGAGGGCCTGTAGACCAGCACGGTAAAAGTCTGGACCAACACGTCTGAGCCACTCTTTAGCAGCGTGCACAAGGGAGTCATCTTCTAACCTCGTTCCGCGAAGAGATGGTAATCGCACGGTGCCAATTCAGGACTGTAAGGCGGATGTTTCAGTGTTGTCTATCCGAATTTTCTGATCTGGTCTGTGGTCTTGTGACTGACAATAGCAGAACATCCTGCTTCTCCCGATGTCGTCGAACACGACTCAGGCTAGCTTGAAGTTTCTTGAGAGTTGCAACATACACGTCAGAATTAATGGTGGTTCCGTGTGGCATGATGTCCACAAGCAAGAGTCCTTCTGAATCGAAAAGCACAGTAGCCATAACTTTTCCTGCCGAAGGTGTACTTTTGAATTTCTATTTCTTTGGTGAATTTGCATGATGCCACTCCATTGTCTGGCTCTGTCTCCGGTCCAAAATGGTGAAGCCATGTTTCATCTTCTGTCACAATTCTTGCAAGTAAGTCATATAGCACTTATCATTGGCACTTAGCATGATAACAAATCAAACAGAAGCTACACTGAACCCATTGCGTCCCCCTTTTCTATCAGTAAAGCTAAGCCTATATGGCGACTACTGCTGTATGTAGAATTCCAAAATCATTTCCTAACATTTCATTAAGATATAAGAAACCTTTGTACCAAATAACATATGCTTACCTTTAGTAATAAACCTGTAATGTAATTAGAAACATCCACAAAAATTATACACCTGAGAAGTCACGCTAACTTGCTCTCTCTAAACATAAAAGCTCACTGAAGCAGCTACAATAGTCACACAAAGCTTAGCTGTATGTTTCTGGAAAGTGGATAACATATACAATCCCTTGGCGGAAATTTGAATCTCGTAACACCATTGGTTAGTTCAAGAAAGAGCAAAGAAAAAGTATCACGAAATAACCACTGCCACGAAATTACAAATGTTTACCCTATTATTCTCGTTTCTCCGTATTACACCTTCGCTGTGAAAAAGCAGCCATCTATTTCTTCTATTACAAAAATTACTCATATTAGTATAAATGACCTCAAAATCTCATCTATTCCTTAAGCTATCTGTTGAATATGAGGACAAGTATTTGTTAGCGAATCTTGTTCCGATCCATTCGTTCATTATGATCCAACTAATTCCCTGTGCATTAAATTACTATTCTAATAAACCTCTATCAGCATAAAACATTAATTTTGTTCTTTCATTCTTATTCCTTTAGGATACGTAATTTAGTATATCATCCAAAAGTTTTATGAATTTCGCTTTGTTATCTTTAAATTTTCGTTCAGTTTCATATCTTGCTTATCTGTACATAACTATTACATGAAAGTGTTCTTATATTCTGACATTTTCTTCAAAATCCTTTGCAAATTTCTTGCTATTTTTCCTATCATATTTCATAAATATCATATCCAAGGAAATAACAGCTCGTAAATTGTATTTATCTTCATACGACAACTAATAATATCACAGTGAATGAACACCACTACATCGGGTTTTAAATAAAACGTCATTGTATAACAGTTTTCTAATATTTTCCTGTTTATAAAAGTTCTTCGCATCGAATTGTTTAATCGAAAGTAGGCTTGTAATCTGTTAGTAGAAATAAATTAAACTAGGAGAAAATGTCTGCAAGATTGTATAATTGATATATTGATACTTTAACTTCTAAATCCAAGAAGCATTCTCCATTTTTTATAATGAACTCAAAGTACTAAAATTATATTAAGAACAGGAAAAGATAAAAGTAATGCATGTAAAAGAACAACATAAACGCCTACCCTGCGTCCATGTTCAACTATTATGAAAACGAATTAACAGTGTCCTGTTGTGTAAATAGTTTAAAGGAATTTCGGCTTAAATTCGTAAGAACTTCGTATAGAAAAATTAGAAATTAAAATTTATGTAGAAATGCAGTACACACACAGACATTGATCCCATTTTATTTTTGATTGACATCTACGATATTGAGTGGAATTTACAGACTAATGCCGTCTTGTATGCTCATGATACAAGTGTTTAATTGGCACAAAAACTGTGATCTACTAAAGAATGAAAAAACTTTTCATCTTCCTGGTGCCAAAACTGGTTTAATGCTAATAGATTGGTATAGAATAATGTTAAAGTAGAGTCTGTGACTTTTACATTACTGACTAATACTGTTAATGGAAATTTTAATGTGCATGTTATTTTTGTAGATACTCGTATTAAACTTACTTGGGCACCCCATGTTATACGTTTGACTTAAATACTATCTATAATATTACATCTAATAAAACGATTGCAGGCATTTCTTCCTATCGTGTATGTAAAAACTACTTACATTGCTTATTTTAATAGCCACATAAGATACGGAATTATATTATGAGACAATACGAGTAGCATCTACACATACAAAGTATTTGTATTGCAAAAGAAGATCATAAGAATAAAGACGTAGTCTCGTTGTGACGAACATTGTCATCCTTTATCTATTAGAGGGAAAATCTTAACTTTTATTTGTTTATACATTTTGGAGTTATTGTTATTAGTGAATGTTCAGTAAGGAAAGAGATTCATCATTAGGATAAAAGACAACAAAATATATTTAATATTCCGTCTGTTAGATTAACTAAATGTAATTTTGAATGTACGGCAATTAAAGTATTAAATAAGGTTCCCTTTCATTTATTCAATCTAGGCAAGGTAGGACTTGAAATATGAATCATTAGTTGGCTCAAAACTATAACTTATTATATCGTTTGTGAATTTTTAAAAGCTATTAATTATAATATTCTGAAGTCTAATTAGTTTAATATGTAGCTAATCGGTGATGTATGCAATGGAGGGGGAAAAAGACTGGCCACCTTACCCCATTATCTCCTGGTCTAGTTGCCTCATAAGTGGTGCCTTGTTGGTATCACTTGTGAGATTCACACCCGTCTTTAGACAGTTCACTTAACAACAAACAACAATTATATTATTTAATTGTTTTTTATCTTTTTAGCTTGACAAAGTCTATTGCAATTTTATGTTCATGGACTGTATGTATATATATATATATATATATATATACATATATATATATATATATATATGAGAATAGTTTCGTTATAATTATGTAAATGTTCACAATAAAGAAATAAAGAGAGATGTGTTGGATGACTGCCTCAAAATCTGTAGTGAATTTTGCTTCATAGCAAGAATATTCGTGATCCTAAAATCGCAATAGCGAATTATTAATTTACGTTATGCGACCTGTGTGCCAAATTCGGTTAAGTCAGCTTGGTAGAAAGCTATTTGAGAACCGACATATTGGCCTGATGGCTTTAAAAGGCTTTTATTACTCCCGACAATATCCTAAATAGGTTGATAACTGTACTACAATATAATGAAGTTATAAGCATATAAACAGAATTGGATTACGCAATCTCCTGGTGCAGGTTTAAAATTTAATTATGCGCTATTCATATACAAGGAGTAAACAATACCAGAGAACCCAGAATTCTTACATACCGGAATCCGGATTAACTTTACTCAGGTAAAACGAGGTTTCCTGCTAATGGAACAGATACTAGATGTATACGTAAATGCGATTGGTATCCTATACTGACAACTAAATATTCTTTCAAATATTTTGGACTCCTATAGTGCAACTTGCTGTCAGGAAATGTAACACACAAAGAAAGGTTCAATCATTATTAGACGTAATATGTGAGTCAACACAATGTCTCTATTACAGAAGAAAGGCAATAACAACTTTCTTCCTTCCATAATTAAAAACGTACTTAAAAATTAAGAAATCGATGTTATGTAAAAGACACACAGTTTCCTATTTGCATTTGAAACAGTTAGTACTTGTTGTCATTACTTACTTACAAATGGCTATTAAGAAACCCGAAGGTTCATTGCCGCCCTCACATTAGCCCGCCATCTGTCCCTATCCTGTGCAAGATTAATCCACTCTCTACCATTATATCCTACTTCCCTCAAATCCATTTTAATATTATCCTCCCATATACGTCTCGGCCTCCCCAAAGGTCTATTTCCCTCAGGTCTTCCAACCAACACTCTATAAGCATTTCTGGATTCTGTGTTGTCATTGCCGTTATTAATTATTTCAACACAATATTACTTCTGTTCCTGGAAATCTATATGGCTATAATTGTGCGGTATATCAATACGGTACTTGCTTATTATTATTATTATTATTATTATTATTATTATTATTATTATTATTATTATATGTGTTTAATAAGAATCGGCCAACGGCTGTTGACCAGTACATAAATAGCCATAAATAAATAAATAAATAAATAAATAAATAAATAAATAAATAAATAATTGTAATTTTCACTTAAGGACAAAAAATTATGTTACGCGATGTTATCATTGTCGATATTAATTATTTTAATTCAATAATTATTCCGTTATTGGAATTCCAAATTCGTTATGCATTCTGTATATATGTGGTATATCAATATGGTACTTGCATATTGCTATATTATTATTATTATTATTACTATTTTCACGTAAGAACATAAAAATATATTACACGGTGTTATCAATGTCGTTATTAATTATTTTTACTTAATAATTCTTCTGTTATTGGATGTATAAATGAGTTATGTAGTCTGATGTAGCATGTCAGTACGGTACTTGTATATTGTTTTTATTACTATTAATAGTGTTAGTATTATAATATTGTTATTATTATTTTCTTTACTTGTACGTACGTAACCAGTGTACGTATTAGACAATTTATTCGTTTATAACTATGATTGGCGTTTATAAGATGCAAATAAACATTGGTTGATACTAGCAGTGTAGAAATGTATGTTACCGCACGTATCACGGCATGTTTGCAAATTCTGCACCAGCTCATGAAAGTTTTTATATATTCCCAAGCATGTTTCGTCTAGCAACGTGCACCTGTTGTGCCGCCTGATAAATTTCATCGCTATAATTTCTCAGTTTAACTGAGTGTACCATTACTAAGGCTCCAAATTTTTCTAAAGATACGATTATTATATACAGACGGTGTCAATAATTGTCACTAAATATTTACTGAATAAAAATTATATATATGGTGTACATTCAATTTAAATTGTATAGGTCCCTTTATTTTTCGATAAGTCTCAATTTCTCTCGTTTTAACCTCTTTTTATCTTTATTTCAAATTTTTGTTGTGAACTAATCTGTGTCTCAAGGCAAACAGAGTATGTTGGACCAGAGTAACAAATAAATCATATAATATATAAACCTATATCAAATTTATCTTATCAGTTGAAGAAACTAGATCTTCGGATTTACACTTCGGAATCCTGGTTTAAATCCTCACGAATAAGTAGCGTTTTATGAACAAACTGTATGTTAACAAATCTATTGGTCCCTTATTCTATTCCCTACAAAATAGTGGGAAGTTGTCTTTGCTGGATGTGTGTGCCTTTGAAAGTGTTTTTCTTTTCTTGTCCTAATCGACAGCCGAGTGTCGGCCACATGACCGAGGAATGCCCAATTTTGTTTATGATTCATATGGAATATTAAATATGCCTCTCTTAATGATAAATCGTACAGCGTCCTACCGGCAGGACAGGATGTCCTCATCGTCCTACCAAGTTCAAGTGATTATGTAGGATTTCCTGTCCTGCCGAGAGAATGTTCATCTAGATCATTGACAAGAGCGTTTCTTTCTCTACTAGCGCAAAAAAAAAAAAAAACATTGGTACACATACTTTTGCTGAAACATGGCGGATTCTTTCAGTGACAGTGCGCGAGTTTTCGCTAAAGCAATTCTCTTTGATCAAGATGAAAATAACACTTGGAGTAAGTCTGTTTTTGATGATACATGGTCTGAAAGTGTGTGTGAAGGAACTGTATTGAAGGTACGTAGGAAACTTGTTAAAATAAAATGGAATATTGATAACAGAATAACGTGGATTCGTGCTCAGACATCACTAACATAGCCAACAATGGCACTTCTTCTAACTCAAATAATTCTTAAAAGTCTGACAAGAAACAATAAGAATCCAGAGAAAATATATTGTTTGCTTCAGAATCAGGAAGATACAACAAAAAGCTAGTTACTTTTGTGTTGCTTGTGGCCCAAGAGCAGTTATGTGTAGTTCTCAAACTAAACGTGACTGTTTTGCATTTCACATTCAGAATGTAATTCCTGCATTATTCATAAAAGTTAGTATTCATTGGACGTAGTCAAATTAGATAATTGATATTTTAAAATTATTTACTTTCAAATTTCTTTAATTAATCTCGAGTAATATCTGGCCTTGTATTCTGTTTCACAAGCAAGTATTAAAAACAATATGTTAAAGAAATATAACAAGAAAATGTTACATGATTCATGCATCTATGTAATTACTTACTTTCCTGATATGTATTGAATAAAATTTTATTTATTTAGTTATCATTCTAATGTTACAAATAAAACTAATGTAAATTGTATTGAAAATAATAAATAAAATTATTAATTTACTACTTTTCTCTTTCTATTTACAAAGCCAATAAAACTAATGTAAACTGTATTGAAAATAATAAATAAATAAACAAAGCAAAATACAAAATAAATAATACGTCCTTCTGGCAGGACAACAGGGTACTACCGACAGGACCCATAACTTACGTATTGCCGATAGGACGTTACAGAAATACGTCCTGCTAGAAGGACAGCACATGGAAAATATTATTTAAGAGTCTGTCCTACCGGAAAGACAACTTGCTATGTACAAAAGTCCTTCCGGAAGCGCTTCGGAAAGGACATGACTCTGTACGATTAACAATGAATCCTCTGTTTACAATTTTCCGCCATAGAGACTATTCGAAACACTGAACTCAGGATTTGTATATCAACGAAATAAATGTTCTTAAGTTCATGAATAATTTTTAAGAATGTGACACTATGGAATTCTGTGCTGCAGAGTTCTTTAGTTCTTTGTATATAGTCTCGTAAGTTCTTTTGTTTTCCTGGATAAGCATTTTATACACTAATAGCAGCACATGATCCATGTAAATGTCATGGGTAGTATAAGATACAATATAGTCAATAGATCCCTGTTGAGCAATGGCCTCCTACTCAAGGCAGGGTGACTCCTTTCATCCTTTGATGTACCATGTTGAGTCATTTTATGAAAGACGTTATCTAGTGTTTTACTCTGTTAGCACTGCCTATGAGTAAGCTATATAAACTATCTTGGTATGATGCGTAAGGTTCCATTTGGAAAAAATTGCACTAGGTACATCAATATTTATCTTTCTGCGGTACTAAACACTACTACCCGATTGAGTTCACTTATTCCGCTATAATAAAGCAGGAACTGTTCATTGGACTTAGTCAAATTACGTATATGGATATCTGATAACAATATCCTAAACAGTTCTTAATATTGCTGATCTGGTTATATTTTCCTCCAGATTTACCATGCGCTTCAAGGAATTTCTTTCAGGTACTTTTATCAGCATTTCTTAAATTCTTATGACTTCCATATCTTACCTCAGGATATCAACTGGAGTCCTATTAGGTAATCTCCAGGCCATCCGTTTTATTTCTTGTACAGCCTCCTTCTCATGGATTGCTGCACCATCCGGTGGACGTAAATAAGGGCTGCAATTCAATTTGTAAAAGATAAAAAGGTAAAGGTAACCCCTTCACATGCCATGAAGAGACATAGGGGTAGAGCCCTATGTTTTCTTGACCTCGGCACTTGAATGTGATCGGCACCACGCTCCGACCGCCTTTTACCCCCAGGAAAGGCCCGGAACTCAATTTGATAGGAGGCTGAGTGTTCCTCGGGGCCTTTCTGGGAGTTTGGCAATGAGAATTTCCCGTCATCACCCTGGATCGAACCCCGCACCTTCCTGTTCGTAGTCTGCTGCACTACCAACTGAACTACTCGGCCGCCAACAATTTAATTTGTAAATAATATTATTTTCCAAATCGAAATTACAAATACACTAGGCTATGCACGTTTGTCTATTCCCACACTTCAAATAGAATTTGGTGAGATCCCTATTGCAAGATTCATGCTGATAACAAGATCTCTAATGTATTAGCAGAGATAATTTTTTTCAGACATTACTGTGCTTGGAAGCATGTTTACTATAGGATTTGCTGTATCAAAAGTAAAGTTTTCCCTTGTCTTTCATGGTAACATAATTATATAATCAGCATAAGAATTGGGCAAATTAATGTAGGCTTGTGGACGACAGTTTTTCACCAACATTATCATTGGAAAAAAATGTATTGAGATTAGCATGTCTTGAACAGAACGCCAGGGAACTTTTTGGTAAGGATAAATGGTTTGGGCCAAACTTCTTTTTGGGGAAAATGAAGTGGGCGGAATTTCTTGGAAGCAAGAGAATTTTAGGAACTCACTCTTGTCCTTTCAACAGTGTTATTATTAATCGTAAATTTTATCATCTTTTTTATTCTAACTGCAAGTCTCATTCTCGAATTGTATCTCTTGAGATTTTTAAGGATTGTCTATTGAGTTATATTCAATTATTTTGGATAGCCATGCATAGACGAGTACCGTAGTTTTCAAGTTTCCAGCGAAACTCATGAATGCAACACAAAAAAATCACCTAATTAACAATTATCTCTGTACATAGTATAAAGTTACACACAATTTTCTCCACTATGGTAATTCTTAGCATCCATGTACAGTTACCTTCAAATTAATCTACCTTAAATTACATCGTACTTTTGTAAATATTGACATAGTTGACTGAAATATTTCTGAATTAGTTTGTAATGCGCATAAGAACGTTTTAAATTTCTATGCTGAAGAGAGCTTATTAGAGTGAATTTTGGTATATGAAAAACAGGAAATATCAACAGGTGTTAAGTCTGTGGAGTGCACTATTTTTGGGCTCTTCGTTGCCTTTTTGACGAACTTTAATGGAGTTTGCCACTGAAATTGTAACGCTCTTGAAGCAAGCTAAATTTGTCCACACTGCCACCCACGCAGAACAATCGCATATCTTCAGAAACGTGTAGCCTTATATGCAGAGTATTACTTGCACGCACTATGCATTCTGAGATATGAAGTACAATAGCAGTGCATAGAGTCACTAATTATTTACTGTACCATATATATATACCTCATATTTTAAATAAAAATAGTGTGAAACTGTGGAAAATGTACATAAATCAACTGTAAGTGTAGCTACAATAAAAATCTTTGTAATTAATATTGTTTCTAACAACTGTAAAAGATAATTCTGAACATACAAATACAGATATCATGCAATTGAAAATTCGTAACAAGTGTTTGCATTATTTATGTTCAGTTTCAGTACCGTCAGCGATTTTGTATTGATACCAAAATTCCCTTCTAGTAAAGCGCCATACAATATTAAGCAAGAAATAAAACTAACCCATGGCTCTGAAGACTAACGATGACGAAGAGAAAACCCAGAGAATAACAGGTAGTCACACGAGATTCATGAGGAAAACAGCAGTATACCTAATGTGGGATAAAAACCGAAATGGGTATATTTTGGAAAGACTGGAAGCTAAATCCCTACGTAAATACAGAGTTAACTGGAAGAGTCATACTTCCCAATCAAATATGAACATGTAAATAAACTTGAAACCATCGGTGAATTCCTTAGTTAAAAAAAAAGTATGTATTATGAAAATGTCCAGAGTTGTTGTACGCAACATGAATCCGGATTCTAACAAAAATTCTGATTCAAAACGAATCAAGGGAAAATCGCTGTGAGACATAATTATACAAGTTTCTTTGACGCTCATTTATCTTTCTTTGTGTCGAGACATCGTAGACTAAATTTAAAATGATCTTTAATTTCAAGCCATCTGTTTAAGGATCTTCTAATAGATCGTCTTCCGAAAAGGCAATAACCTAAGACCGCTTTCGACCATCTGCTATACGGCATTATTTCTTTCTGTATGGCTCTTTCAGTTAGCTCTACATTTACGCAGGGATTTAACTTCTAGTTTGAATTTTCCTATTTTGATAAAGCCTATATTTTACTGACTGACTCTTCCAGCGACATCATTACAAAACTTCAACGTGCTCATAATTCGTGCGTGCGTTTTGTATTCAATATTTTGCAAACAATATCATATTGCCCCGTCCTTGGAAGCAATAGGTTGGCTTAAATAAGAAAAAGGATGAAATTTACGTCCACTTCTTCTTTTCCTCGAAATCGTACCTGTCGTCTCGTTTCACTTACCATTCTTCCCATCACAATATGAACACACGTTCTCGCCATGTAACAATACTAACAATACCGTCACACCGCACTTTCTCATTCTCGTCCCCTAATTCAAAAACTCAGTCAATACTCTGGAATTCGCTACCTGTTAGCATCAGGGACTGTCGAAATAAAATTCATTACATTAATAGGCACTTTGGTTTATAATTGAGACTCGTTCATATTATGGCTTCTTCTAGCATACAATTCTTCAATCCCCGGTAATTTCATTTCTACTTAATTATTATACGTTTAATTTGTATTTCAGCAACTAATTCTCCCCTTGTTCTTAACTTCTACAACAAATTGTCTAGTCTTTATTAATCAGGTAACGTTTTAGTATTTTGATTCTTTTGTAATTGTAATTGTAAATTTGATATTAGTCATTAAATTAATTTTAATTGTAATTGTAACCCCTGGTAGAGGAGAAGATAAGGCTTCATGACCTTATGTCCACCAGGTTAAATATATAAATACTAGTACTAATAAAGGAAGAAGAATCATAATCAATTCTGTATTTTGATATTTACATAAATTTGGTAAACGTCTACTTTCTTTTGTAATTCGAAGATTCTAATAACATTTTGTGCGCTTGTAAATTTGACTGTATAAATTGTAATTGACTGTATAAATCAACACGTTAAAATAGTAATTAGATATATTTAGTTTTTGAATATCAATCAGATTTTTGTTTACCGTTTCATTAAATACCAACGTTAGAAGAATTTCGAGATTTGTCATTAAAAATGAAGCACAACACTCCCTTCAAAATTCATACCAGACTGCCACCCATAATCATCCATCGACGAATAACTCTATTTTATACAGATCCACCAACTACATTAAAATTATCTATTAAACCTAATATTAAAAAGATTCCGACATAAGAAGAAATTCTAAGGTATTAAATTATTTTGAGGGATAATCATCAATTAAAATTTAAAAAAGCAAAAACAAAGAATACTTACTTATGACTTTTACGGAACCCGCAGGTTCATTGCTGCCCTCACATAAGCCCGCCATCGGTCCCTATTTTGAACAACATTAATCCAGTCTCCACCGTCACATCCCACCTCCCTCAAATCCATTTTAATATTATCCTTCCATCTACTTCTCGGCCTACCCAAAGATCTTATTTCCTCCGGATTCCCAAATAACACTATATATACATTTCTGGATTCGTCCATACGTACTACATACCCTGCCCATCTTAAACGTTTGGATTTAATGTTCCTAATTATGTCAGGTGAAGACTAAAATGCATGCAGTTCTGAGTTATGTAACTTTCTCCATTCTCCTGTAACTTCATCCCTCTTAGCCCCAAATATTTTCCTAAGAACCTTATTCTCAAACACCATTAACTTCTGTTCCTCTCTCACAACCATACAGAAAACCGTAATAAAATTGTTTTATAAATTCTAACTTTCAGGCTTTTTGAGAGCATACTGAATGATAAAAGCTTCTCAACCGAATGATAACACGCATTTCCCATATTTATTCTCCGTCTAATTTCCTCCCAAGTGCCATTTATATTTGTTACTGTTGCTCCAAGACATTTGGATTTTTCCACCTCTTCCAAGTAAAAAAATTTCCAATTTTTATATTTCCATTTCGTACAATATTCTGGTCACGAGACATAATAATTTGTCTTTTCGGGATTTACTTCCAAACCTATCTCTTTACTTGCTTCAAATAAAATGTTCTTGTTTTTCCTAAAAGTCTGTGGATTTTCTCCTAACATAGTCACGTCATTCGCATAAACGAGGAGCTTTATGTAACCCGTTCAATTCCAAACCCTCTCTGTTATCCTGGACTTTCCTAATGGCATATTCTACAATATCTTAGCAAGAAATACAGCTAGTCTATGGCTCTGAAAACTGAACAATAACGGAGAGGAAATCCTAAGAATAACAATAACAATAAAATCTAGTTTAAAAGTGAAGCTGATAGTGAATCTTCTTGCTTTAGCCCGCAGTGAATTGGAAAATGATCTGACAGGAACTGGCCTATACGGACTTTGCTGTACGTTTCACTGAGACATATATTAATTAATCGAACTAGTTTCTTGGGACTACTCAATTCAATGAGAGTATTACATAAAACTTCTCTCTTAACAGAGTCATATTCCTAAAAAAAAAAAAAACAAATAATGCAGGTTAAAACCTTAACGAACGACATCTTTACTTAGTAATATATTTCATTAACCCAATGAAAGAATGATTTTCATGCTTACTACTAGCTATGAGATTTCACGTTCAAACACGTACTATACCTCAGAAGGGAAGTGACGGCGGAAAGAACGTGTCTAAGATTTAATGGTTAAGGAGCTATTATTTCTGAATAAGAAAGATCCCAACATGCAATTAATCGTCTTCTTGTGCTACGAATTTCATGATGGAAACTCTAAATGTGCTACCTACTGTCAAAACAACGAACCAACACTTCAAGTTTGACTATAGCGGTAATAAAAGAAATAAATATAACAAAAAAACAACTCTTCACTTATCCATTGATAAATTTAATAACAAATTTTAAAGAAGTCGAAAACATCATGCCAAAAATCTAATTGAAGGAAAAAATTGACCAAAAATTATTAAATGTTATCATTTCGGTCTGAATAAATATTTTATATTTAATACGAATACTTAAACAAAGTAATGTATACGCATATCAGCATAATTTACTAAATGTACTACACATTAGACAAAGAGAAGAAAGCGCATCGAAATAAGTATAAAAACAAAGCAACAAATCCGTTGCGCGGCAGTCAGTTGGGGACCAAGTTCTGCCAGCCGACTGCTTGGCTTATGTCCACATGCCTCAGGAGAACTGAGCGTTCATCCAAGAGTACAGGGGTAACGTGTGCTTACTATACTGTCCCTCTCAGCGGTTCAAAGGGACTTTCTAAAGAGGATTACGTCACTTATTGTAGCTCCTCAAATTTATCGCTATGCTGGATGGGTAGCGAGCGGTGTCATACACTACCCGAAATTTCGTTAGAAAATTTCTACCTCCATAAAAGCTCGAATCAACGCTCTTTCCGTAAGATTATTACAAAGCATGACGCCTTAGATCACGTAACGAACTTATTACGAAACAAGGAAAAATGTATACCATAATTATTATAATATGCAGTTTGTAAAGGTGAAGGTGAAAAAATGAGGTCACAGCGAAGGAGGCACTGTCTTTCTCAATATTCATTTTATTACCTTCATAATAACAAGTTAATTTATCATGTTGCGTATGAAATAACTCTTCATGATTTGATTTCCTGAGTTAGGCAGAATAAGTTAAATAGTTTAATAACTGTTGAATAAGAAGGTGAACTCTTCGTCTCTAAATTTTAAAAGAAATGTATCATTTATAATTAAAATATTAAGACATATTACGATTTTATTTGCACACTGTGCGTTTAGTTAAAGGTATAGTGTGTAATTGAAGGGTTCAGAGCCTTAGTGGGCCAAGCACCATTTTATTAAAAACGGAGAAATCAAGGATTGAAATTAAATGAATACCATAATTTAATGAAGATTGACATATAATTTAGTTTTAATGTACACACTTTATATTATTTGCTATATGTTTAATTGAATTATGGTAAACACTATTGTTTTCTCCGTCTTTAATTTATGGCGCTTGGCCCACTATGGCTCTGACCCCTTCAATTAATTTCGCATGAATTTATATAAATTCTACACATATTTGTAATGATGTCTGTTACTACTTTTATTTAGGAAATCGACATTTAAATGTGATGTAAATTGAAAATATATATTAGCGTTTCATTATGAGACTCTAAATAAATTCTACTGTTTTCATTCTGAACCCTTGAAGGTTTTATTGTACTTATCGTGAGAAATTACTTTTTAATGATAGAATAATCTTCTGAGTCTACCTTAGGCAGATTATTTATCGCCCAGACGATTATGACTTAAACTAGCAACGAAAATTGGAAATAGTGCTATTATATTATAATAATTCATTTATCTCAAGAAAATAAATTCCGTTTGATTTAAAAGTTTATTTTATATGTGATGAAAATTAATCACGAAGAAAATATATTTACGTCCTTAAATTGGTCGCCATTCTGTGTTTATCACTTGAAATGAAAGAGAATTAATTAGAAAATATACTCTCAAAGATAAAAAAAAGCGATACACTGAAATATTTTGCTATATTTTTTCCGAATTGAAGATCATTTTAAAATTATTCTAACAGTGCTCATTCTAATGTAGCAACGTCAATACTAACAAACCAAAGGTAATATAAAGATGATCAAAGACAAAGCCTTCATCACTAGGAATATCAAACCAAATGACCATCTTTTTTATATGGGTAGCTGAGTTACTGTTTTTGGTGAGGTTAATACTGAAAATTAAATTTTCTATATTTCTCTAACTTCTTCTGATTAATCACGATGACGATGAGGCTTCAAATGCTGCAAGAGCCGTTGCCTTAGTGGAAGATGGTCAGTCTTACTGTTATATAGTAGAAGATTTGGGGACGTCTCATCCATGTGTGCAAAGGACACTAAAAAGGTTCAGGGAACTCAATATCTTTGACAGGAAGCTATGTTTAGGCCGTAAAAGAAAACCTCTGTGAATTACTATGGTTTCATAATCATGCAAGTCCTTCGCAATAGCCACACAACATCTGTAGAGCCCGTAATCGCTTGGAATAAGTAAGATACATCAGTATAAGCGAAATAAAAGAAGTTAGGCGAAGGTAGGAAGAAGTAAATCTGCGGGCAAGAAGACAGGAAAATGGACTTGAGTTCTTCAGAGAACATTGTCTTGCTAGGCTGCAATTTGTCAATTGGACTGCTGAATAGCGGGGGAACGTGCTCTTCACCGATGGGCGGAAGAGGAAGAGTGTGGATAAGTCGAGATGAGCATTTTGCACCTTGCATATTGTAGACCAGATCACTATATAACGGAGGGTGCGTTATGGCTTAGACAGGAATTTCCACAGAGGTAAAAATCGCTTTAGTCCCGACTGAAAATTGGTCTCTGACTGCTCAGCGATACGTTGAAGAAATACTGGTAGAATACGTCGTTACTTTCGCTCCGTTTGTCGATGACGTGCCCGTGCGAACGTGGCTCATGCTGTTTCAGAATATCTGGATGACTTTGATATTCAGCGCTTAGGTTGCGTGCATGAAGAGCAGACTTGAACTCGATAGAGCATGTCTGGAGAATGTTTGGAAGA
The DNA here is from genome assembly GCF_040183065.1 of Periplaneta americana. Taxonomy (NCBI): domain Eukaryota; kingdom Metazoa; phylum Arthropoda; class Insecta; order Blattodea; family Blattidae; genus Periplaneta; species Periplaneta americana. Next base: position 86,035,639 of record NC_091122.1, on the reverse strand, counting down.
CGAGAAAGGGAACATGTACCGGTACCTGAAGTCTTGGCTGATCTTCGTACAAAAATACTGAGAGAGTGCAAAATATCACTTAGGAGGAAGTAACTGCTGTTATTCCCTCTGTAACGAGGAGATAGGGAGCTGTGATGAATGGAAGAAGAAGGAATATTCGTTACTGAACTATAGGATGCTTTCCGTTTCTTGCTGCTTGTCAATCCATGAGTTTATTGTAGGATTGACAATGATTGTTTCTACTCACCATGCAACAACATGTTAAAAGTTATAATAATATTATATTGTTATTGTTGTGGAATATACACCAAACTGAGCATTGACATTGCCTATTATTGTCATTTAAATGTTTTGTTTTAATATTAATATAGATACAATATTCAAAATAAAATAATTACATTGTTTAAAATAGTTTAATGTGTTTTTCTTTTTGCTGGTTAGTATAGTGTATTTCATTTGTTTCATTTTGGGATAAACTGACAAACAGGAAGTGCACATGAACTAGTTCTCAATAATAGTTCGGAAGAAATCTCTACGCACAAACAGAGAAACATATGGATGGGGGATGGATTAAAAGACTGATAGATGACAAGTTAAAAATCATGTGTTCGATGGGTCTGAAAACATGTGTCGTGAAAATCTAAAATGCTTGCAACATCGCAATACATGCGATAAATGAAGAGTATAGGCTATAGAAGCGAAGCCAAGGCTGCTTCAGAAGTGTAAAGTTCCTGAGATAAATTGAACATTTCTCGACTTTCACACCATAGAGAGTTTATGTTCCATACTACAAAATGACACACTTAAACACTAATCATGATTGCACTAGTCGCGGAATTATATTTTAAAATTGTATTAAACGACATTCTTTTGTGTGTGTTAGCATTTCTCCTGGGATCGACTCTGTTATTTGAAAATTGTGAACAACTGTAATGAGTATGCAAATTTTTGAACGCTGTATTTTACCATATATCAGCGCATTGAAATGTAAATCTTTCAGTATCAGTTCGTATTTACGAAAAGAGATAATGTCAGAAAACAGACAAAGTTAGGAATGTATACTGTATTTCTTTCACGTGTTAAAATTAGGTACCTTGTTGTTAGACTAGTTTCAACCTGTTGTAGGTTATCTTCATAACTGGGTGTTCCTGTTTTCGCGCCTTCTGATTGTGCTTCCCACGCCGCCACAGGAAACCCAGTTCTAAAGATAACCTACAACAGGTTGAAACTAGTCAACCACAAGGTACCTAATTTTAACACGTGAAAGAAATACAGTATATTTATTATTTCGAAGTGATATAGTGCTAGAAATTGTGTAATCAAGATTATAGAAAAAGTTAGATACTTTGGGTATGGTAATGCAGAAACTTTGGGTGTGATTATTCTTGGCTAATTCCGCAATATTAAGAAGTAAATCTATCATATTTTTATTATCAAAGCATGTAGACATGGACGACACCTTTCATTACCAAATGAGATAGAGAGACCTATTAAAATGCAAATATATTTAGTTGTACATACATTACAGTTGGAAAAGAACAACTCGGGTAAGTCCGCAACAGTGCGGATAAATCCGCAATAGGACTTGACTAATTCCGCAGTAGTAAATAATTATGAAATACATTATGAAAGTCACATAAAACGAACAATTTATATGTAACAATGCTCACTTTCTTCACAGCTGTGTAGCAAAACACGAAAAACAGCAAATTTTCGATGTTTCACAGTACTGCCGACAGAGGTGTCGACCAATATCCTTGATTTTTTTCTATAGCACTGCAGAGGACATGCCTCCTGTTGACAGCCTCTCAAAAACTTACGTTCGTGCTATTGTAAAGCCGCAGTAAAATCATATATGCATTACTGCGAGATTAGCCGAGTTTCCCCAATACATGTGTACTTATCATTCATATAGTAACACATAAATTAATTTTATTTCGTATCTTTGTAAATGTGAAGATAAATTAATTAGTGATATTTTCAATTAATGATATTATTATTGTAAATAACACAAGTAAATAAAAGGTAAAGGTATCCCCGTTACACGCCATGAAGGCACTTGCGGGGCATGGAGTTAGAGCCCCATGCTTTCCATGACCTCGGTACTAGAATGAGGTAGTGTGGTCGGCACTACGCTCTGACCGCTTTTACCCCCGGGAAACACCCAGTACTCAATTTTATAGGAGGCTGAGTGAACCTTGGGGCCGTTCTGGAAGTTTGGCAACGAGAAAAATCCCGTCACTACTTGGGATCGAACCCCGGACCTCCCAGTCCGTAGCCAGCTGCTCTACCAACTGAGCTACCCGGCTGCCCCACAAGTAAATAAGTATAAATAATTGAATAAATACGTACATACGTACAAAAACTAGTAAATAAATTAGAATATACGTAGATAAATCAAATTAATCATGATATTCTTTGCTCTGGATTCCAAAGCGGATAGGATTCTAATATGTTTAGAGGGAATCTTAATAATTCTAATTACGTAACAGTTAATTTCATTCGTTGAATTAATAAATTATTAATTAATATCTTAAGACCACATACCAATAAACAGTACTTTTTATATTGAAAGCAAATGGATAAAAAGTTAGACACAAGATACTATGATGTATGCATGACAACGAAATTACCAGACATCACATAGACAAACGGTGGAACATCCACACCGCAGACGAGCAACGAACTCAAGGCAGTGTGTTCGATCACGTTTCAAGTGTACGCGCTAGACTGCGTCAATACTAGGAACGAGATGGACCTTGTGTCGCGTTTATTTAACCTCAAAATGTCTACTGTAATATTTGAACTCATTTCCATTGCCATTTACGATATAATATAAATCGCCTCATTCCGACACGTGCCTTGGTGCAACATACTGTAGACTATTAAGAAATTCAAGTTGAGTATCGTTTCTGTAAATCGTCACTTAATATTACTTTAAAATATGGTGTTTTCAGTATAAATTATGTTTAGTAGTAACGATTGTTACGTTTTTCCATCTCAATTTCCTGTTTTTTTTTTACATGTGTTTAAATAATAAATTTTTCCTCACTATAATAAAATTGTTTTTGTTGAAGCAAATCAAAAGGAAAGCAACATTAAAAAATATATGACATTTCATTTCTAATAAGTGGAATGTTAACATAATTTTTATAATGAATTTGCTATTGCATATAATTGAGAAGCTAAATTGTTTTTAAGTAATAGCCTTTTCATCAAAATTTTACAGAAGACGCATTTTTTAAACTGCTACACTGTACAATTATTTGAAGGCTAATTCAGATCTTAAACATTAGTATTGTAGAGAGGGGAAAATCGAAAACATCGTTGTGCTAGGAGCTTTGGACTCAATTTGAAAACTATAAAGGAATTTAGAATATGTCCGTCGTTCTCTTGCTCTATAATCTTGATTCCTTCTGATAAATTATGCGCAGAATTCTTCAAATCATATATCCTAATGTTCGTTATTTCTTGTGAAATTACGTCCTTGTTAGGGTTGTTATGTGTTCCATGAAAACTCATTCTTTGAAGTAAATTCACAACGAAAAGTCGGCCGGAATGTGATTTCGCACTTCAAAGTCTAGATTATTGGAAAGCGCTTGCTGATAGTACGATCGCCAAAAATATTTCTAATTAATTATTTTACACGTGCGTAGATTTGAGGTAGTGCGCAATTTTCAAGAATATTACGTCCTTCAGCTCGTGATTCTTCAGACTGTGGATGAAGAGTTCTGCAGCATACTGAAGTAGTGCTTCACGTTTACAGTGAAAATTTTTGTTCTTTATTATTTTATTTTTTTTTTTCGAAGAAATATGAGTATGTGATGAATTGTGAAATGAAGGCACATCACAGATTAAGTTTAAAATAATGAATACCTCATTGAATTAAGCCATCAATGGTTTATTTTAGACCAAATTTTGCAATTTTGTGCGTTAATTCCACCACAAAGAAGAAAATGTGCTTTGTCTTTCCGTAAAACTTTGTCTGACCAATGAATACTAAATTTAATCTGAGTTTAAATCTGCACAATAAATTCTTGTAGTGGCACTACAAAACTATTCATCGTGCTTTAGTAAGGAAAATAGTCACTAAGGAAGCGGATAGCTGAACAAAATGCAAAATTAATCCAAAGTGTACTTAAAAAATGATGTTTTCATTTTTTATTTCAAATAAGTAATTGAAGAGTTCAGAGCCATAGTGGGCCAAGCCCATTTATTAAAAACGGAGAAAACAAGGGTTAAAGTCAAGTGAATACCATAATTTAATAAAGAGTGACATATCATTTAGTAATAATGTGTATACTACTTATATATTACTTGCTATATGTTTCATTGAAATATGGTGATAACTTCATTTTAACCCTACGGTTTTAATAAATGGCGGTTGGCGCACTATGGTTCTGAACTCTTCAATTGTAATGGCACTTTAAAATCTGAACTGACTTTAGAATAAACTATAACTTACATTTAATATTATAATTTCATTTTTTTCTAGTCTGTATATACACAAATAGATTAGTTGAATGGAAAATAAACATATAATTCTCTATATAAGTGATTCCCGAACCTTGTTTCGCGATCTAGTTCTTTGGGTTTAGTGAAAATCCATTTACGAGAATTTAGTAAAATGGAGAAATACTGGAAAATTTTGATTCAAAAGGAACTGGGAAAAAACATGCCGAGGGGAAGATGTGTGCAATTTGTCTTTTTATTTAGAATCCGTGTGGTTATCCTGGATTCATTACCAAGACTAAAACTCGGATATATAACTCCGTGATTACTTTCATAGAACAAAACAAACACATTTCTGCCATTTTATTTTCTTTAAGATGAATACTGACTCAGGAAACCTTGCAGACAATTTTACGAACACCTAAATGAACTGAACATGGGCATGCGAGGTCTGAAGGAAAATAGTGCGATTTTCAGTGACAAACGTGCAGTTATCGAAAATTAAGTTGGTGTTGAAAACATTACTTAAAAATACCGATAGTGTCAAATATTTCCCACCCTTATCTCAATATCTGACTCAAGCAAATAATAAAGATAAAATATGATCGATTTTCGACCATTTAAATTCTTGTTAGTAAAGATTGACATATACTTTCTATCTTCGTTATCAGACATGTACGATTTCAGGAGTACCGTAAACTGAGGTTGATTAATCCGCGTGAGATACTTTGGCCCACACACGACAAAACGTTTTTAAAAATTATAAGAAAACATAGGTGAGTCAAAGTAATCCCATGTACCAGGTAACTTTGATCCACAGCTTTGAACTAAGCTTTATTACATATATTGTTATTAGTGACTATTGTGCTTGTTGAAATGCTTTTGGGAAATGTTTCCGCACTCGCATATGAAATTTGGAGCTCTATCTCCGAAATTTTATAAGAAACCAGCAAAATAACATTTAAAAAATGTTTTTCAGTGTGTCAAAGTAACCCCGGTTTACTGTAATAAATAAATTGACCAAACTGCTTGAGTTCAGTCAATTTAATCAGCGTGCAAGAAGATATCGTCGTTGTTCCTGCAATAACTCCTATGTGACATGTTTATGGATTTTCAGATTTTTGCTCTATTAAATAACTTAAATAGTGATACAGCAAATAACAAAATCTCCTGTATGTAATTATATTTCTTTGTTTCGGAAATGTAAGAATACATAATGTCCTATGTACGGCTGCCATAGGATGAATACATGTGTTTTCTCTTCCTACTGAAAAATTGTATATTTTGCACATAGGAGTTATTGCAGGAACAACGACGATATGCAACTGGCTGAACTGCGGTGTGATCATACATTAAATATTAAGTTTATTGAACAGTAATATTATGATTGTTTTGCTTATCTGCAAAAGCAGAGTTTTCTGAAATTTCTCACAAATTCTATAAAGATATCACTGGAATTCTCCATACCTTATATTTGTGAACACACCTGTTCACATTTGACGAACATTAAAACAAAGAATGAAATAGAGAAACTTTGTGTTTTTCTGCCGAAATTGAAACCAATGCTTTACTATTATGTTCCAAAAACAAACACAACTTGCACGTTGAACTAGTAGTACCAAACGAATTATGCTTTTAAGAACCGTTCATTTAATTGAAAGTAAATTAAAAAAAAGTGTTTTTAGTAAAGAATAGTTTGGGCTATCACAAGTTGTTCTTTATATTTGCACAATTAACTGCAAATAAAACAGTTTTATGAGCTGTATGCCTGATAAATTATAACATGAAAATTAAGTATTTCATATTAAATAGTGCTGGTAAATAGCATAGATTTTAGTAAAAGTATGAATTTTTTCTTGGCCTGCATACTATTCAATACTATTTTATGTTTGACTTAACGAAACATATTATGTCTCATCCAGATTTGTTCCCCGAGGTATAACCAAATATTTAAAGGGTTTCTCGAAACTGAAATTTTTGGAAATCATTACTCCAAATTATTCGAATATTGAAAGAATGGACTATCTGAACTGTAAATAATGGGCAAGGCGCAACTTCAAAGCTACGTGACAAGCGAGTTTGTGGGTTCAAATTCTTTAGAGAAAAGAACGTTCCTCCGTTGTCAGCTCTAAAAGAACTAAAACACCGCCAAATTCTTTAAGTTTCAAGATCTTAACTGTCATTTTAATTTACTTCTCTAGAATATAATGTTCTTAATACTGCAAGTACATATGATTCAATAATAGCCACTGCTGATTCTATGATGTCTCATGTTGTAAGTTATATGGAGGTCCTGTCGGAAATAACAAACTTACCTGCATGATTTTCAACTAAACTATGTTGTATTTTTTCCTCAATATTCGGGCACTAAATTTTTAAATATGAAATATTTTCATTATTTTTTTCCCATTACTGTTGTTCAAAAATACACAAGACTCCATGAACTTCTATAAGTTTTCCTACTTATTTATTTTAATTGTGGGACTATCATTTACTCTTTAAGGAAGACAACTTGGCTATTTCATTAATATTATTATTTGCGAATATATCAGTAGTCCAGACTCGTACACTGGCACTGAGGTCGAGCATAGCTTCGAATTTGTCTTGAGAAATTTACCTGATTCAATTTTCTCTGAGATTTTCCTCATTTATTAAGTCTAATTTATTCTCATACTTATCTCGCCAAAGCATGTGCTGTATCGCTAACACGAGTTCCATTGTGTACGATAACTTAATACCGTAATTGAAACAGTGTCGTTAGATAATCTATTGAAACAGTAATGTTGAACTTAAATATTCCTAGTAATAAACTGTCCATACCGTTTATGATATAGAAATGGGTTATATTTAGGGATGAATTGTAGTAAAATACTTTTATATAAGGATTTTAAGACGTTTTCTAGAAGAGTGTTTGTTTAAGACCAATATTTATAACATTCTAACATTTATCAACGTCAGAAATCTTTTAAATTTTAATAAGTACTTATATTATTTTATGGAATTAAATCGAGAGCTTTTATCCTAAGAAGCGAAATTCTTATACGATATCAAACGTAACAAAATCTAAGAGGAGAGTTTTTGACATTGAAAATCGATAACTCGTTATGAAAAGAGATAAGTTCCAGAATAAACTAGTAATAAATAAATTAATTAATGGGTAAATTATATGTAATTAATATTACAGTAATTGAAGATTTTACACAAAAGTATTAAAAAATGTGTCACTTAGAAAATGATGTCACACAGAGCACACACATCTGTGGAAAACAATTAGCGATTACAATATTATGAACAGCGTGTAGATTTGGTATTAATAATGTGCCGTTACGACATGACATTTATTTTCAATTTATTGTAAGTATTAATGCATAAATTTCCTGTATGAAGTAAACATTAAGTTTTACGTATCTATATTATTATTATTATTATTATTATTATTATTATTATTATTATTATTATTATTATTATTATTATTATTATTATTATTATTATTATTTTTATTGCAGTACTTACTATTTTAAAGCAAACAAAGCAGAAGACCAGTATCTAGATTGCTTATTAAACCCTTATGAATTTTGAAACATTGCTACATTTAAACATAACTTATTATTAACTCCTCCCGGGTTCGAATCCCGGTCGGGGCAAGTTACCTGGTTGAGGTTTTTTCCGGGGTTTTCCCTCAACCCAATACGAGCAAATGCTGGGTAACTTTCGGTGCTGGACCCCGGACTCATTTCACCGGCATTATCACCTTCATATCATTCAGACGCTAAATAAGCTAGATGTTGATAGAGCGTCGTAAAATAACCCAATAAAATAAAAAATTATTAACTCCTGATTACTAATATGGAATGAAAATTATTACCGCCTCCATTTTGAAAGTGATAGCAAAGATTTTAATCTAAACTGAATCAGATATTTCAGTTTATTATTAAAGAATTTTGTGGACATACATCAGATTTATTCTTGCGCATATTGGTCAAATGCCGTAAGTGTACCTAAAAACAGTTAAACTTTAATACGCCGGTCACCGATGACAGAGAAACTTTTCATATCTTCTTAATTTCAGGGCAATAGTGTATAGAGAAATGATTGCAAGTTAAACTGGAATGTATAAAGAAATCTGGCAACAATAAAATATTTGTCAGTCACAAATTTCATTTGGCATCCCGGGAATCGACCTCGAATATTCGGCATCTACGACGTGGAAAGCTGACGCTCTAGTCGCCCGGTTAATGGTGCAACAATTCTGTGAACAATGTACGCCTCTTCTTATTGTTAACAATTCTGTAATGTTTTTAATTTATTTTATTGCACTACTCTTGTTATCTTTCTTAAACAAACTTAACTCTTGTGTATGATACACAATTGAGGAAGTTTAATTTAAGAATGTTTCAATAGTTCTTTTGTGATAACTCTAATTTACAGTAATGTTTGTATTAGAAGAATAATACTTTTCTTAAACAGGTTTAATTTATTCAGTTCAAATAAAATATTAAACAGTTTCTGCATTGCTAACGAATATTAATGAAATAATTATTTTGTCTTTTCCTCGAAATATACAAAATTACCTATTTTCTTTTGAACTTCACATTATTAATATCGTAGCCATTCAATTACATACCTTCCTAAAATATGGCAGAAATTATATTGAACAATTTAAACTGAAATAAAATATTCTATTCTTGATTTTTCAATAAATAAGAGATACATTTTGTAATTATACTGTTTATATAATTTTAATAAGAAAAGAACCGTGATTTTACAAGAACACCTGACATAAAATTATTCGTTTAAGAAAATATTTGTTCTAATGATGAGAATTTTCCAAATGTAAAATTTTTCTGTGGTATTTTTCATTTCGTTCTTCTTACAGTACCACTACTATTTTTATACTATTAACACAAGACATACGCTTTTTGAGTGAAAAGTAATAACGCTTAGAATTTCTGTTTTAAATAGTTTAGGGAATATTTTTATGAGAGGTTCAGTCTTATAGATGTTTGGTTTTGTTTACTTTAGTGAAGTTACTGTTATTTATGCTATTAATGATTTTAAACGAACAAATATTAACACTATACAGATACAATTAAAGTAACTTTAGTAATGTATTTGTTTTAAAATTAAAAATTGCTTACTCGTAGAATTTTGTTTATTGGCGATAATTTCTTTTATGCTGCACTTCCTACATTAATATAATTTGTATATGTTTAGTTTCAAGTTCGTAAATAAAAATATTACGTAAATATTTCAACATAAATTAAGTAATATATATATATATATATATATATATATATATATATATATATATATATATATATAGGGGAGAGTCGGGTAGTATCGGACATCGGGTAATATCGGACAGTGCGTTTCTTTCATCTACCACCATATGGTAGTACCTGAATGACATGTTTACGTTTCTCTATGCGACATCACAGAAACGTAACCATGTCAATCTGGTACTATAATCGTGTGGTAGATGAAAGAAACTCACTGTCCGATATTACCCGATGTCCGATACTACCCGACTTTCCCCTATATATATATATATATATATATATATATATATATATATATATATATATATATATTTTGCGTAGCTACAATTAAATATTTTACGGATATAACCTTGTAATATTGAAATTAAGCTATACCTTACAAGAAAAGTTTAATTTTGCATTAATGTTAACAGACTTAAGATTGACAATAAAAATATAGGCCAAGGTTTGTTACTCACAATAGAGATTTTTGTATGGAATAATAATTTATTCAGAAACCGAATAACATTTATAAATAGAATTTAACCTAAGTATTATGTTTTAGTTATTCCTGCTATTACACTATCATATAAAATTAACTATAAGTGATAATTGTAATTCATTGCAAATTTATTGAAAGGGAAAATGTATCAGGTCGATAGTATTGTTTCGGTCTAGGATGTTTCGTGCAATTGTTTGTTTCCAAAGACATTGCCACAGGTATAACGTCCACTCCAAATTAGGTCCAAACGAAGTTACGTCCATGAGCATTTTATCCACATTTTTTCTTTACGTGCAACAAAGTTGGTTCACTATTTCGACCATTATATTGGCTGTCTAATGCGTCTAAATAATAGGACTAATGAAATATCTCAATTTTTGTCAAATGAATTGGATAGTATGGTAAATGGATACTTATTTATTTTCGGTTAGAGCATTTCACGTTAAATAGTAATATTATTCTTACACTTCGAGACTCTTTTTTAAATGTCATCCGCACTGATATTCGTCGCCTTCCGACCCTTTCACTAATAATAATAATAATAATAATAATAATAATAATAATAATAATAATAATAATGGTTTATTTTAACTGGCAGAGTTAAGGCCATTCGGCCTTCTCTTCCACTCAACCAGTACGATAAAAAATTACTACAATGCTATGAATATAACATAATTAATACAAGCTTAATTGAAAGATGTAGAAGATGTTTTGAACCAAGTAGCAGACAGTTTTCACGATGATATCCAATATCTTGTTACACACATCGTGACAATATGTACGAGACCTCAAGCAAGAAACACAAGAAGAATGTACCTTCAAGATTTCCACGTGCACTTTGGAATATCAATGAATAGCCCTAATTGATCTACTACAGGGCGCAGAGTACTAGCATTCCCGTTTACAGAAAATCATTAGTACACATCATTCGAATGTTCGGACGTTTTTGGAACACATTCAAAAAGATTATTCAGAAATCCAGGCGGCAATTCTGCAGTTATCGGGATTAGAAAGGTAGGCCTACATCCCGAAGGAACGGTAACTATAACAAATTGTGGGTAGATATCAAATATATTGTGAACATAACTACAGTTATCTGTATTTGAGAATCACATGTTACAAAATTACGTTTTATTCCGTAGAATAAGGAGAAGAAGAAAATTAGTATTAATAAGCTGATCTTGTGACCAAGAGAGGAATGTACTTAAAATGGAACATAAATAACATGATGACAGTGATATCGTATGGATCGAAAAAAAACTTCTGGACGAATATAGGTGGACGAAAATGGAGTGGGTAAAGAATTCGTGGATAATATTTACAATGGAGGATAGATTAGTATGGACCAAAAATAAGAATGGACGGAAAGTTAATGAACGGAACTCTGTGAACGAAACGTATGGAAACCTTTTGTTTGGTAACTTCGCACTATACACATGTCCCATTCTCTATAAATATTTTATTTTAGTTGTGTGTACGAGTTACACATTATTCAGATCAAAATTATGAGAATAATTATAAAATTTCATCTTAAAATTATATTAAAGTAACATTAAAAATTTGTTTGAATTTAAGGTTATTTGTAAGTACAATTTACTTTATTGGCTATTGTATTTTATTCACTTTTACGGTAGTAGAGACTTTTTTCTAACTAAAATGTTGAATATATGTTCAGTTAAAATACCGACGTGGTGTACTTGGTGTTAAGGTTAACGTTAAGGTATCCCCATAACATGCCATGAAGACACTTGGGGGCCATGGAGGTAGAGCCCCATGCTTTCCATGACCTCGGCACTAGAATGAGGTGGTGTGGTCGGCACCACGCTCTGACCGCCTTTTGCTTGGTGTACTCACAATAAATATATATTATTAAAAATTATATTTATCCAGAAGTTCTGAATTATTCCAATTATTATTTCGCTCATTGTCACTATTTGTTATACGTTATTACAAAATTTAATTACTTGAAGTGAAAATTATTCTGCATATTTACGAATAAAAGTTATTTTAGTGACGTAATTGTTCATAAATTAAATTATATTTATGAAAATATGTTTACGACAGTATGATATATTATTATTATTATTATTATTATTATTATTATTATTATTATTATTATTATTAATACGCTAGTTATGATTGCAATGCCTTTAGGATATTGCCATTGCGAAATTTATTTTTATCGAAAACATTGACTTACAATTAATTTCCTTTAAATAAAATTCTATTTCACTTTAGAGCTTCAATGAATATAAATGTAAATTTTCATTAAATCTTCCATGGATTGTTTTTATAAAATTTATCGCAACATGAACGTAACTACATAAGAATAATTTCGTGACATTACATACTATGAGAAAATTAATCAATTATTTTTGTTTAAACCTTTTTTAAATTCTATTTAAATGTTTATCCTTTTGAAGTAACAATATTGTTTACGTACAAATTTCAGCAAATACACAGCTTTTATTTGAACCAATACTAACGTCATTCACTATAAATAGAATTAAATTTGTTGCGTCATATTTTATTAAGAATTTACGTAATTTGTTATGCATAACTATGCTTAATAAATATTGTATTTTACATTCTTTTGTTATGTAACTATTCTACCTACCTATTTTTTCATGTAAACTAATGCGTTTAAGTACAGTGTTGAAGTCTTGTACTTACAATTAAAACTCTTTGAATAAAATAGTATTTTATTTAAATTATAGAATTTTTTAATAAATGAAGTCTTGTTTTGATGAATATATCATTTTTTTACTTTCACTCTTACACTATTTCTTAGATATTATTAAATTGAAACTTACGGTTTATGGGCCGTGCTATATACGTTATCATAATATGACGTTACGATGTGCCGTTGGATGATTATTTCGAATAGCTATGGTAGTGGAATATTGGAGGTGGATAATGCCCGTAAGAAAAGACTGTACAATTTTATTTACCAGTCATATCCACAACGAGATTAAATAGTCGACCCCTCAAAGCTGGAATATGTATAAAAGAGTAGTTGTACCCATTGAAAATCACAGTGGTGCACTATCTGAATGTACATTTGATATTGTAAAACAGTATAAAACACACTATTGTCACACTAGTGATAGAATTACCAGCAGCCCGGATCGACAGCAAAGCGACTGCCGCCCTGCTGAACGTGGCGGCTGAATATCGACTGGAGGGATCTGTGTTCGAACCACGGCCGGATAACTTATGGATGGTTTCATCATCATTATGGCCTCATTATCGCTGGTTAGAACCATGCTGGTTACGTTCATTATGGTCGCATTACCTTTGAGTAGCAGACGAGGATTCGAATATAGCAAAATCAACAGTGAACACCTCTCTTTATTATTTGTTTTTCAAATAGACCTAATTATAAAAAGAGTTAGATTTTTCAAAAGTTCGTAGCATGTATACTTGTACAATTTTTTTATGGTTCCTAGCGATTTGAACTAACGGAAGCATGAAATTATCGTATTTTGTTTTAATTTATATATAAATCACATATATTTACATGCATTCAATTTATTTAATCTTTTTTTATATTATTTTAACAGACAAATAAAAATGCCATCCGACATTTTTAACTTCAATTACAATAACGGAGAATTATATTTATTTTACTGAAAAGACTTCGGATATTTTCACAGACTTGTATTATTACTAATTTTTATTTTATTGCATTTTTTATATTTTTTGCGGGCTTCTTTTATCGGTCTATAAAGATTATATACATATTTTTCCAAATACTGACGATCGTTCTTGTACTGTACACCTTTCCAAAATTTGAATAAACTAATACTGAACCATTCTATTTAAGTTACTCATACTACATATATAATATTATTGAATTTCCAGATATATAGTAATCCTATTTGGCCATAAGCATATTAAGTTTAAAGATGCTACGTCAGATTTATACGAAAATTATATGAAAATAGCATTCAAAATAACAAGTTTAGATGTAGGCCTAATACAGCAAACCCATAAGTTTCTAGCGACATTTTCTTCTGAACACTAATACACTGGATTATTAAAATAAATGCTACAATAAAAACTAGTAACGTTATTATTATAGTTCTCTTTCGAAACGTTTACTTCGCATAAACTAACAATGTATTAAATTTCCTGTGGTGATTTCTGGCCTTAATATGGCTTACTTTTCAGTTTCGTTGCTAAACCTGTCGAATTCCATGCTTCCCATGTTCAAGTAGAAACTGTCTGGTATTAAGGTAGTAATTAATAACGAGACATCAAGGCGATTTTGGGTAGTTCGGAAATAAATTTCTCATATCACTGATATCTTTTCACTATTTTATCCACTTCTCTTTCCAAATGCTTACATAAACTTTTGCTTCCGTAAATGTTTTATGAATGAAATAGGATATTTTGTGTAACAAGAATTCATATTAGAATATGATTCTGCATTCGCTAGTTGGATTTATATATTTATAAATACATATTAAAAATCCTTTGGATATGTGCATCATTTCTGTAATATAACTTATGAATAAAATTGGCCTACTGATAACAGATTATGATGTAAAGAATGCTGTTGTCATATAAATCCACTTTCCCTTCGATATATTTATATTTAATTTGTTAACTCTTCTGCAGAAGTTTTCGCAGGCACTTTTCCCTAATCTAAACGAACTTTACCGTAAATTGCGAAACTTTCTACCGATTTTTAAATGCAAATCCATATCATAGTATTCACTCCAAGGTGAACATCATCTGCTTTGTGATATATATTCTTGTTTTTACTTTTGTTATTTTATCACCAATATCATAACAATTATTACACTGTTCCCTTCATGTAGATTTCATGGTGGAAATGCATGTTAATTATTAACTTTCCACAAACACGTGAAATATGCTAGTTGCATATAGGAAATTTCTTCTTACATATGTCTACCAAGTTATTATTATGCTTATTATTTTATTTTGTTTATCTTATTTCTCACAGTGCTATTCTGTGTAGATTTTGAATTCAAATTCATGAACATTTCTGTGATATAGTTATGTCTCAAATGTTACTGCTTTTTGCGCTTTCAATAGGATGATAGTCATTAGAGCTAAATTTTCAGTTGCTGCTAAGTGGTTTTGGTATTAATTACGTTACCGATGAGGTGACTGGAATGTAACTGGGAATATTTTTGTATAATATAATTATTTTAAAGTAATGTAAAATGAGGTTAACGTTCTAGTACAAAAATATAGACATGAAAGTGACAGTAGAAAAGTGACAAGAGAAATAAGAAATAATAAATATGGGAAAGTACGTTGCTCAGAGAGAATTTACTTCGAGAGATTGAAATATAGTGGTATAAAATTGATAAATTTATTAACAGTTTTCCCAAATACAATACTCCAAGTAGAATGTATTCCACGGTAGAGGAAGCTAGGTTACATAATCCCTGCACATAAGGGAGATTGGAAAACCCGTTCAAATTATCAGAGTAACTTTACTACACACTCAATAGTGGAATTTTTTAAAATACTGATTTAGATATATTTATAACCTGAGTTAAGGGGTTAGGTACAGCTTACAGCACGATGAAAGAGTAGTGGAACGGAGAAAAATCATCGTATGATGACGCAGAATATCTGCATGGAAACATCATATGTACTTCGGTACATTAAAAATAATATACAGCTTACAGCAACTAAAATTTTGGAAATATTCAACATTTTTTTCCTCCATTACTGTATCTTGTACAATAATGAAAATTAGTATGTTTAAAACGTTGCCCTTCTTCTATATAAAAAAAATACGATTAAAAAATTTATTTACATTTTTTGTTTCAAAATTCAGTTCACTGTGCAGTGACGATGCGTTTCTCACATAACTAAAGAACTATCCAACATTCTGTGATGAAATTTTTTGTGTGTATTTATGCATGTCATACCTACAATATAATTAGGATCACTTCTCTACAGTTGATAGATTGCCTGATAAAAAATAAATTCATTTAAAAAATGGTCAAATATCAGTATTTTGTTCTAACACAAAGTAAAAAAATATTATTTATTAAGGAATACACTTGAAAGAGCATGATATCGTAAACATGACTTTCAGCATTAAAATAAAAGAGAGAGAATATGAAAAATTTAATAAGTTTATGAGGTATAAAGGAAAAGCTCAATCACTGTACAGTAAACTCCCACCATTTTGAATTTTGCAAAAAATAAAAAAATAAAAAGTAAAATAAATAAATAAATAAAATAATTTTTTAAGTCGTAAGAATATGTTTTTCACATAGCAGAAAGATAGTGTTTTGCACATACCAGTTTTCATTATTGCACAAGATATAGTAATGAAGGAAACATTTTTTGAATATTTCTAAAAATTTTACTGCTGTAAGCCGTACCTAACCCTTAAAAAATGGAAGAGCATTGTGGATGCACAGCTGGAAAGTAATGTATGGATTGAATTTGTACAATAGAACAATTATTTGAGGAAAATTAAACGAAAGACATTGAATTAGTGTTTATTGAAATGAAGAAGAGCACGATAGTGTCCCGGGCAACTTCTCATGGAAAGCATTAGACATTATTTGTTTCAATGAAGTTATGTTTAATATAGTTAAGGAAATGTGTAAAGGAAATAGGATTATGTGCAAAATTTAAGATTTTCTTTTATGCAAGTTTAAGTGAATGGTAAAAAATGTGTAACAGGATGACACTTTCAATTAGGGATAGTTTAAGCCTATACCTTTTTTTTTTCTTGTTAGGAGGGAGGAAGGGAACATCCCACGCATTACGACCTAAGGTCTATTGTACATCCCCTATATGGGATGAGTTGCGTGCCCACCGATCCTCTACGCACTCCGACCTAACCACCGGTCCCTACAGCCAACAGAGTCCATGTAGGGGAGACCCGGGGAAAACGAATAACCAGGGTAAAGAGAATAATGCATATTTCTTAGAAACGCCAACAGGTAGCGCTTTCTGCTATGTTGGAGAAGAATCCCAACCAGATTTTGCTGCTAGAACTGACTTGTCGCCATTCTAACTAGTCAGAGACGAAGTCAGCGTGTGTTTGAAGAAAATTGACTGTTTCTTAAAATATTTCAAGGTAAGAGAAAGAAATGTACAACACACAATACTGCAGAAACTTTTAGTTATGTAATAGAAATATATAGGCGTTGCGATTACTTCTAAAGTGCCGTACGTACGAAGAAGATTATTGATGTTTATGTTTGTATAACCTTAAATGAAAAGCGAATGGCGTCTGCGGGCAAAGTGAATAGGACAAAGTGGGTAACTTATCCGCTTTGCCCTGCCATCTATATTTGTCTATTTAAGTGTTATAACTGTATTTTTGTATGTATTCGTCTATTGTAATAAAGCGTGTTAGATCATTTTACATACTGGAGGCATTAAGTCACACAAATTAAATTATAAATCAGTAACATTGATCTTAATGTTTACTTAAAAAGGTCGTAATGTGTTTTCAGATGGTTTAATTTTTCAAGAGGAAGACGAAACAAGCCAAATGGTCTGAAGAAGCCATGAAGAAAGCACTTGAAGAAATAAAATCCAATCATTGGTTCTGCTATCTGGCCATACAACCATAATGTGTTTTTTGTTGAAGATTTCGCTCCAGATCAATTTACAGATCGCTCACTTAAGATAGAAATCAGCGAAACGACAGCTGGCTCAGATTTAAAAAATTCTGCGGTGCCAGCTTCTTCAGCGGCTGAAGAAACAGTTAATGCTCACTCAGAATCAACCACCTCTGTGATGTCATTATCTTCAGAGATTGAAGGAATATTCAATACATCAATTACACTCAGATTTTCAGTTCCGGTTACACCAAAACCCTCAACATCATCAGCAAGAGAATCCAAGTCAGTTCTTTTGATTTAGACCAGTGCCAGAAGTGGATGCTCGAAAGATAAGAGTTCAACGAAGAAAATGTCAGCGCTCTGAAGGTTTTACATCTATACAGATTAAAAACGTTGAAAGAGAAGTAACTTATGGGCAGGAGCAAAAGCAGAAGAAATCCAAGTCTTCAGTGCTAGTGAAACGTCGACTTGTTCAAATTTGTATTTTGTACTAATCTAACGTCCTGTAATGGGCTGTAAATAACATAACCTATCGTCTAATATAACTCATTAACATCGTGTTTATGTGTTAATTTAATTTTATTATCAGTGAACAAAAATTAAATAGAAATGTGAAAATGTTATAGGGATATTCACTTTGCCCGGGTTAATTATTCGCTTTGCCCGTGTACCCGGGCAAAGCGAATAATTAACTATATTTTTTTTCTCAAATCATATCACTGTCCGTAGGTACGTGAAACGAATTGCTGTTTTTTATATATGTGGAGAACATGTGTCACAATCAATGTCATGAAGACTTTATTTCGGGAGCACCAAAATACAGCCTGTGGCATTGTTTGTTCTTAGCTTATCCGCTTTGCCCGGGTTTCCCCTACCACTCCTGCTTCGAAAAACCCCCACGGCTCCCTTAACTGTCCGAAGCGGAAGTACTCCCCCGAGAAGGTCTGCCTCGGGTTCCGTTGCACAAACTATCATCTTCTTATGAATACAATCCACGGAGACCGGTCGAGAGAGACAGCAGCTTCGGAAGCCGCCTGTAGAGCGTAGTTTATACCTTCATTATTTATGAGTAATTTTGTTGGCGATTAAATAAGAATAGATAAAAATGGTGAAGATGGAAATTATGTAAAGAGAAAAATTAAGGGAAGGCTACCACAATGAGGTCTGAATTTTGATTATAATAAAACAGAACATATAAAGAACACTCAATAACGCAGAACTGAATACAGATTGATTACTAACTAAGAGTACAAATGTTTTGGGACTTGTGATTAATAGCAGAACAAAACGGAACATCAAATTTGGAAATCAAAAGGGGAAGAAATAATGGAAAGAAAGTACGAGTATTTGGAATGCGCAATTCTGTTTTGTAAATCAATAATGCTGAGCGAACTGTTATATGAGGCTGAAACATGGATTTTAAAATAATAAGAGACATCAGGATAAATTATTAGTCTACTTACTACAAAAGTATTTTCTGATGCGATTGGCCAGTAAAGGTAAAAAATACAGTTGTAGAATAAATCACACATTTTAAAGAAAATGTCCTTGAAAAAGTTGAACAATAGTGATATGGACAAGTAAGAAGGAGGTCCGACAGCACATTTCTATGGACAATAAATTATGTAGTAAGGGGGTAGAAGTAAAAGAAGAAAAGACAGACTATCAAAGGTATGTACGGATGAGGTGCAATGTACTACGCAAAAACTTTAAATCTGGGAAGGAAATGCTGTACAAAGAGAGTTCTGGAGAAGAAAAGTAAAACATTCATACTGGAAGTTATATTTGTAAGATTTTGTATCTGTATTTCTCGGTATACGAAAACTACAACATTGATGAGACTCCTAACAAATGTAATTAACAGAGTATATGTAATAAGTATAGTATAGTATAGTATAGTATAGTATAGTATAGTACAGTACAGTACAGTACAGTATAGTATAGTATAGTATAGTACAGTACAGAAGAGTACAGTACAGAACAGTGCAGTGCAGTGCAGCACAATACAATACAATAAAATACAATACAATACAATACAATACAATACAATATACGACCAGGTAGCTCAGTTGGTAGAGCAGCAAGTTATGGACTATAAAGTATCGGGTTTAATCTCGAGTCGTAGGGGGAATTTTTTCTTTGTCAAACTTCCAGATCGATTCCAGGTTCCACTCCGCCTCTTGTCAAATTGAGTATCGGGTTTTTCTTCAAATCATTATAGTTTACTTCCAAAGAAAATATTTTGCAATATATTGCCGCTTGTTTTGTATTTATTTCAGTACCGTATTATCATTTATCTCATTTCATGTAACGTAATATGATACAGAAAAAGGATATTTATTGTTGGTATTTTCCATTAGTAAGCGTATTAGTGTTTAAAAAATCAAATTGTGAACCTAATCGTATGTTTATTGAGTATTATTAACGAACTATGTAAATCACATTCACAATTTTCCTATTATATAAAACTGTTTCTATTACTTTGTAGATTTTATGAAATTGTAATTAGTAGTTAGAATTATTTTTTTCAACATTAACACTGCACATTATTAGAAATGAGAATAAATTACAAATGTTTAATTTTCCTCTAAAAACTCTTTCCGAAATGAAAATCACTATTATAATCTTGAAATAGTGTAGAGTTAAAAATCTAGACAGATGAAATATTATATGAAATATCAAAACATTATTTAATTAAACTCCAATAGCTCTTAATTTAAACTAATTGTAGTATAAGTTGTAGTAGTGATGATAATGATGATAATGATAATAATAATAGTAATAATAATAACAACAACAATAATAATAATAATAATAATAATAATAATAATAATAATAATAATAACGAACCAAAATGAAATATCCAATTCCACAGAAATAATAAAATTAATTATACTGAATAATCGATTTATTGTGGCGTTATCGACAACGAAGCCACATAATAATAATAATAATAATAATAATAATAATAATAATAATAATAATAATAATAATAATAATAATAATAATAATAATAATAATAATAACAATTTAATTTCAGGACCACTATTATTTTCAATCTGTGTTGAAATAAAAGATTGAAAAGACAAAATACCTAAATTTAAACCAACCTTAGCCGAAATAAGACAAGATGGACAAGCAACGGTACTGTGAAATAATCCAATAAACACAAAGAGAACAATGCCTGCAACAAAATTGATATTATAACAACAAAAAGATATAGCGAGTGTTTAATAATAAATATTTAATTCATGTGAGTGGAAAGGTGTAGGAGAAGAATGTATTTAAATCTGAAGATCTAATGATTGAAATGTCTTATTGATGTCATAATAATAATAATTACATATTCTTAAGTCCATAAAAATGATAGCTATTTTATCATGGATGAAATAATAAATAATATTAATTATAGTTATGCATTTGTAAATAAATATTGTAATCCTGCAAAATAAGTTCCTTATCATACTGAAATAATAACTATCTTGCGGCTTAATGGAGATAAACAAACTGGTAACCCAGTTTAAAGCGTAAGTTTAATAACAGAATAAACTAAACTAATCGTAGCAATGTTATACATAGTGAAGAATTTAAATAACTCGAAGTAGAGAGAGAAAATATGTACAAATTCAAAAATTAATTTCGGAACAATGTTGAGAATAATTTAGCTTTCGAATTTATTCAAGACAACAGATTCCGTCTGCAGAAAGAAGACTTTGAAGCATATCATGTTTTTTTATCATTTCCTAGACTATTAAAAATTAATTGTATGCTACAACAGAATGAAGTTTACACATAAATATCTCCATTAGCTTTTATGTCAGGTTCCTCTTTAATGTGGTATGTATTAAGTGACGTCGATCTTTTAGTTTTCCTTAGAATATTTCAAGGTTCATTCAATGGAATGTAGTGAGACAAGTGACGTACCGACTAGGGTCCTACAGCATTCTTACCCACAATCCCTAAGAACACGAGCTCCCGTACATTTTAGTTGCTTTCCCCTTTCTTGATTCTCATCCATTCATTCATGTATCAAGTGTTCCATATTGTCTATATTAAGAAATTATGTCTATATTTTAAACCATTTGCTGATGTGGATGAGCGTGTAATATTGTGTGATCAGCAGTATGAA
The DNA here is from genome assembly GCF_040183065.1 of Periplaneta americana. Taxonomy (NCBI): domain Eukaryota; kingdom Metazoa; phylum Arthropoda; class Insecta; order Blattodea; family Blattidae; genus Periplaneta; species Periplaneta americana. Next base: position 86,013,721 of record NC_091122.1, on the reverse strand, counting down.
ACATAGAATATAGTAATGTGACATTTGGAATCGATTTAAAAAGAAAACGATTTAATTACGTTGTTATTTAACGCAAAATAATCAGGTGTTTAAATTTTCAAAAAGAAACTTTTAAATTTTGTTGTTATTATTATTATTATTATTATTATTATTATTTTGTCCTCGCCACCGCTAACTGGTCTTCAGACCCCCGGTGGCCGCTGCCCCTGGTTGAGAATCACTGCTCTATAAGTTACTACATTTTCCTTTGTTTGTTGTTTCATGTTATAGTCGAATATCGTCACAACCTATATTTTGGTAAGTGTTTTCATTTCTATAGTTTCTGAAATGTTTGGCTGTTGTTATGCTAAATATTGTTCATAGCCTGAATATAATTTTAAGCTTAATTATGATTTTGTAAGGTGTGACTTTGTACGTCGGTGAAAGTTCTCATTTAAGTTCATTTATCTATTTATTTGTCTTTCTCTATTACGTATAAATATAGTTTGAAAGGTTAATGTGATGTTGCGCCGTTTTCTACTGGCTATGTATTGACTTCATCATCAGGAAAAGAAGAAAAAAGTGAGTCTTTCTTTGGGTGATGGATCGTTTTCTCCTTCATGATGATGGAACCAACACATAGGTCTGAAAATGGAATGTTTCTACATTTGTTACACTATTAAAATTGTATATACATTTCTTTAATCGCTAACAACACTATCAAATACACAAATATTATTTTCTAGTGCTTACTGCTTATTTTTATATATAAATAATGGAGATTTTCTCCAAGCAAATCCACAGTGCCTACCATTCTTTTCTACGATTGCAGCATTACTTTCTTTTGAATGCCTCTTCACCTCTGAATATGTGTGTAATTTTGGAAGAACTTTAAATAAGATACTCAATATTAAAAATGTTATAGTTCTCATTAACTGCTTGTCATTTCTTTACAGATACATTCCAAATTGTTTCAGTCAATGAACAAATTTATGTATTATTTATAATTGCATATAATTTTATTTCAGCATGGTTTGTACGTAATGAATAGTAAAATCTCTATGCGAGATATTTTGGAATATATCCACAAGTTTAACATGATAACATATTTTAAAATTGTCGTCTTTTCATATATACTACATTACTAGTCATCTGATAATTAAAGTCGGATGCTTTCAACATTTCAAAGTAGTCTGATTGCGTTACCACAAGCGTTTCGTACGCAACAAGAATGAACGTGAATGGATAAAAAATGCAAATGAAACGTGTTGTTTTTTTGTGTACGATAACATGAAAGAATCGGAAGCTATTATATCGGTTATGTTGGCATGTTTACAATCCTAGTATCATTAGGATCCTAGTAACTTGATTAATTTTCTAATAGGTGTATAGTTCGTTTCTAAATAATTCTATAACCATTTTACTCTTAGCTACTCTAATCGAAGTTACATTACTGCCTCAATAACTCTAATTACCATTAATTTTACCTGATATTTTGCTGCGACTTTCGATACAAATTTTCCGATTTCATTTCTCTGTTCATTATTTTTCTGGGCTACGAACTATTTTCTTTCCATTTTTCTTGCCTTATATTCCACAATTTTCTTGGTATTACATTTCCTGTCGTTCTATTTGGAATTGTTAATAACCGGTATATTTTTGTTTGTCTTTATGACCATGGTCACCAACATCAATATAATTATTTTACTTGTACTTTCGTCCTATATTTCATCATCATCATCATCATCATCATCATCATCATCGTCGTCGTCGTCGTCGTAATTATAACTATAATACTATCCTAATTAACATGTTTTCACATTCATTATGATAATTATACTATCTTCTTAACCATCTAGTTAGTTTGGACTGTGGTCTAGTTATGGATTTTAATAACTAGATATTGAAATTTTAAATTCAAATTGCGTACATTTTAAATTTAATTTCAACAATCCTAATATTGAGTTAACGACAATATATACAATCGACAATTTAAACAAATTTGAATTTATAAATGATCTGAAAAGCTTTCTAATAAATAAGAAAAAAGTTAATTACCACATTATAGTTGGAGATATCAACATCAAAATTCTAGATGACTCTATGGATGCTATAATTTAAATATGTCATTAAAATGAAACCAATACATTAATTACCATTGTAATAAATTATGTAAAATAATATATTATTTTGTTTATTGAGGAATTATTTGTCAATAAATTTATTACGCACAATATACGTAACATTATTTCAATCTATAATTATGTATGAAATTATAGGATGGGGTAGCTTATTTAAAACCAATTTAATCCACTTTATTTATTACAGAAGAAAATAATTAAAATATGTCTTCATAAACCTATTAATTTTCCATCTCAAAAATTGTTTTTAGATTTTAAGGTTCTTAAAATAAGACAAATTTATTATATTTCATTAATAAAATTCATACGTAAAAATCCGAAATAACCTTGAATTGTATTCTCATAATTATGAAAAAAGATATGAATTCTTTAATATTGTTTGAACCAAAATGCAACACTGCTACAGCATTTATTCATAATAGTAATTTAGGCCCAAGAATATATAAGAAATTTATATTTAAATATTCTAATCTTGTCAATTCTAATAGTTCTAGTATTAAATTTAAAATGTTATGTATGAATTTTATAAATAATGAAAAATTGTAATTTTAAATTTATATTTTCTTATTGTGTTGTAGACATAAAACAAATTGTATCATACCCTTTTTAAATTTAAAATCAGGAATCTGCCCCTGAGCACGAGTTCTACTCTTTCAGGGGTGAGCTAAAATTTTATCTGTATGTACTGTATTTTATGTTACTAGTATTAGCAAAATAAAAAAAATAAAGGAAATAAAATAAAATCTGCTTAATCACCCAATAAGCGGTATGACGCTAAAAATTGCGAGTTTCATTGTCATCTCAACAGCTGCGATTAATTTCTCTCTGATAATGATGGTGACATAGTCTACTGAAAATCCAGAATGTTCTGGTCATTTTTGTCCTCAAAGGACAGAGAAGTCACTGGATAAAATACTGTTTATTATTGCGTCTAATTGTAATTAATCCATCATTTTAATAAAATTCTATTTCAAAATGTTGCATAGTTAAGGAGAAGAGAAAATTTGAACATGAAATCATTTCGAAATGCAATCACAAAACATTGTAATTAATATATGTATATATTTTTAAAAATTGTTTTTCATTCATGGATGCAGAATTACTATTTCACCAATAAAAGAAGTGGGGTGCTTTCGAACAATTTCAAAGTAGTCTGATTGGGGCACTATGAACATTTCATGCAGAACACGAGTGTATGCGAATGGAAACTTAACGATGCAAAGACCTAAAAAAATATTACGCTTTCACTGTTAACTATGATGGTGATATGAATGCGTAAAACAGCCGATAAACCATACAGAACGGGCCGGCAGGCCTCACGTTGCAACGAATAATTACTACTCGTTGCCCGCACGAGAACAGCGGCCGGATCTGGCTGCAGCAACAATATACAAAAAATTGTAAAGTGGATTTTTAAGCGCGTTTCATCCATATGAATAAACAAGTAAGGCACCATCATTTGAATTTGCATTGGTTATGTACCAACTTTTCCAACATATTCTCTCCATATGCATTAAGTGTGTTGTATTCAAGATAAAGCAAATTCTGTTTTAACTTGTATATTTTACCTCCGAATATGTGAATAATAATCTAGTTACCAAAATTAAAGGGTTAATAACAAAGTTAAATAGGCATATTCTTCATGTAATTTACAGCAAGTATGCATTCATGGTAATAGAGTGTGTGTTAGTCAATGAACTTTATCAATCTTTTATATTTTACTAACACTGTTTCATTGAAGGTGCTAAACGAAATGTACGCACTGTAATCACAAATACATTTTGCATTAGACGTATACGAAAACATGCTTTGGGTAGTAACATGAAAATGTATTTCATTTTCACTTCCATGATAGTATTGTTTACGTACGGTAGCTATGTATCTTTTAGTGCATAGTAAAAATATTAGTAGTACCTAAAATCTAAAACTTTGTCACCTTATCGTTATCGCTATCATCGTCGCCGTCACTAACAAAATCATAATCATCATCATCATGATCATCATCCTCATAATTATTACCACCACTATCGTACTATCACCACCTTCTTCATGATATTATTATAAAGAAAGTAAGAATTTTGAGATCAGAGTATAAAGTTTATAAAATATTTATCTTGAGAGCTGATAGTGTCAGTATATTTCTATAGCCTAATAGATTTTAAAGTACCTGATTATTTTTAATTTCCATTAATGAATTGTGAATAACAATTTATTCTGGTCACTGATTACGATTTCTTGTTGCATTTCACCATTTTATTGAAAGCTCTTGCCTTCTCCTTCTTGCGTTCTGCAAATATATAAAATAATTTTAATTCTATATACTATTCTGATCTATAAAACGTGTTATTTCTACATGACGGTATGTTTTCCTATTACAGAATTAATTTCCAGTTATCATCAATTTGTGGTGAGGAATAGATTACGGTGATTTAGAGACACCAATATCAAGCATATAAATTACCTTGTGTAGTTATTATTATTATTATTATTATTATTATTATTATTATTATTATTATTATTATTATTATTATCGCAATAGCTACAGTGCCGCTAAATTGCAGCGTTTCTAACAAAAATTTCAGTCCACTAATGTTTAATATCCAGGTGGTGCTAAGAAGAAATTTAATATCCTTTCAGTGCCGCTAAATTGCAGCGTTTCTAACAAAAATTTCAGTCCACCAATGTTTAATATCCAGGTGGTGCTAAGAAGAAATTTAATATCCTTTCAGTAGGAAATGGGCGCGTTCTGATGTTGGATATCCCATTATCCTAATTTGAACTCGATGGCTTATTCTATTGTCACAGAGGTGAAAATTATGACCTGTTAATGGCATTCCTTGATCAAATAATGAGTATGAAGTGAGGACACTGCTTAAAATGACGCATGCACTTCATTCTTATGGGAGGAAAATTAATCGCAATCCTCTGTCGGCCATGGACATGGGTGGGCAACTCGTGCTCTCAAAGTGTCAACGGACTCTGCACTAGCTGTACTGTCTGTGTGCGGTTCTTTCAAGACACAAGTTCGATCGCGCCTGCAGTAAGTGGCGGCTCATTTTAAGTGAAAAACATTATAATTCCCAGATCATTTCCCTTTAGTTACGAGTAAAGAGAGAATTTTTTAATTAAGAAGGGAGGTAAAGCTTTTATTTTATTACATTTTCTTGCGCATGACATTTTATGCTACAAATAAACAGTGAAGGTTTTAGTAAAGAAATACTGTCTGCATCTGCTTTAGAACAGCTAAAGGTAAAAATGGGATATCAACAAGGTGAGACTGATATAAAATATCATTAGCAAGTTGTGCACGCGAGTTACAGAATTGCACGACATATAATCGACTAGCTAAGAACATTTATGGATAAATTTGAAATGTGGCAGTATCATGTAGAACATAGACAACTTCACTTTCTTTGACTATAAACAGTCTTGAAGAGTGATAAGAAAATCTTCTTATAAAATATAAGACCCTACTTCCAGACCTACAGCAGAATTCACTGTTAAATTTGGAGAAACAGTGACAATTGACAAGGAATCGAAATTTTTCTGAAATCTTATTGGCTTACGTCGATAGAAAATCCTGAAATTTTATAGTTTGAATTAATAAATCTATAGAACAGCACGCCACTCAGATTCCAGCAAAATCAGGAATCGAACTGTTCGTAATGTTGCCTAAGTCAGAATTTCCAAATATACTCTTTGCCTCCATATATACTGTATGTGCTTGAGGTAGAGTTTAATACAAGAAAGAAGTATAAAAGCTCTCGAAGTAAAGAAAGATCTCAGAAGTAAGCTTATTTCATCTGCCGTGACATGTAAAAAATACTTCCTTGAATTTGTTATTGTTTGCGAATACAGACTATTACCTCTTTAATGTATAAAGACTTGTAAATTCTAACGTTCTACGTTTCAAATAAGACATATAATAAGAAATATTAACAAATAGTGTAATAATAAATGAGTGTTCGCGCTATATTTGTTGTATCTTGAAATGGTTGTATTCAGTTTGTGTTTCCAGTACTAAACTAATTTACAAAGCTTGAAAATAATATAATTTTGTTATGTGTTCAGGTATAGTCTGTCTAAAATTACTATAATTATTGTACCATGCGTCATTCTGAAATTCAAATCATGGAATAGATATCACGATCACCTACATGAGCCGCTAGAGCGCACAGAGGCTTTTGCAGCGAAACTATACAAACAACGTGTAACTGCTGCGGCTGGCTCCGTCTGTCTTTCTCTCTTTCAAGGTTGTTTAGCACTTTGGGAGTACGAGTTGCCCATCCTTGGCCATGGAAATCGTGTAAGCTGGAAACGCTAGCATTTGAGCTACATGGAGTACTGGTATATAGGTCTATTTAAATGTTGGATATCGTGTATTTTGGTTAGAACCTATCATGTAAGCAAACGAAATATAGAATTATACCATGGAAAAATATGTGAGAATTATTGAAATATATTTCCTATATGTATTTAGAATGTACAATTGAAAATCTCGCAGGAAGAAAGATGCAACATCAAATTCTTGAAACATGTGATGCACGTGGAAAAAAGTAATTTTAAAGCATTTATTTATAACAATAAATTATAACGTTCAATGGCTGGATATAGGATAAAGTTGCCTATTTCCGTGATACCCCAAATCCCGTGATACTTTTTAAAAATTGAATGTCAGTCAAAGCTTTGCCGATCGACTATATCGAAGGACATCTTTGTCGAAAGTTTACTTCTTTCGCCTACTTTTGAGGCATCGGTGAACTTCTAGCAAGATACCCAACGTCGTGACATTCAGTGGGGGGGGGGGGAAACGTATCACGGAATTAGGCAACTTTACCCTACTTGTATATTTGTTTAGTCAAATGGCTATGATAGTAAATATACGTTCAATGAAATATATCCCTGAAATTATTTTCCTTTCTTCTGACACATGAATTACAGTTTTGTTGGTTACATATTTTTCCGGGAAGGTCTTCAAATATAAAACGTCAGTCGTCATAACCTTACCCTCAGCTATTCAAATATATGATAATGTCGCACACGTAACTGAATATTTTATATAGCTACTTCTTTTTCTCGGCCTACATTAAAAACATTAACGTTAACATAACATTAAATAAAAACGGGATAAAGCAAATTAAATAATTAAATAACTATCAGGGTAAATGTATACTTTCTCCTTGGATTAAGGAAATGAAAAATATTTTTCGACATATGGAATGCATGTTATACCCATAATAAATTACATCCAGTAAGTTTCAAATATTACATGAAAATTTTATTCTATTCGTTTCAAGTTATCTTAACTGATGACTGTTGATTGATTTAGATATCAATGCCAGTAAATCCGTACTATTATTTTTCTTGCGGTATATGACATTCAAATCATTCTAACTTATCTGATGATATTTTCCCCCTTTCTTAACTGTAAATGAGCACAAACGCTACTTAGGTGTAAATGTGTCTGACATTTTGTATATTCGATTCCCTAACCGTTTCAAATGTATATCAGTTTACATTTTAGGTGTGTTTCCAAATTATATGAAATACGCTTTGTCAAATCTGGCAACGTTTTCATAAGGGAAGCTAAATTTATATATATATAATGAAGTTAGAATATAAATAATATACATATGTAAAATGATGGAGTAAGATGAGCAAATTCTTAATTCAACCAGACAAACAATGTAAAATCAAGTAACTCTTACACGCTTATTGAAGGCGTTAGCCTCATATTTTGTGTAATAAAACAGAAATTTGTTTTATAAGATATTAGTAAATATAGCATGGTATTGTATAATATAGAGTATTCCTCTACAAGAAGTAATACATACGTATATGAAGGCCTCCACACATATAGTTATATATAAGAGATATAAATAAAATTGGTTCCACCGCTTTAAAATGAATTAACGAAAAATGTAAATTTATGATCCATAATCTACTGCAAATTTTGAAAGCTGTACTTTCCGTTCGACGGATGCACTCACTTTTAATCAATAAGCACCATAACTGCAATGTTGAAATATAGCCGAGAATTATTAATTTGCAGCCTGGATATAATCCATCGCCGCAAATAGCCGCAGGGGATAAAAAGTTTTGTCTTAGTGGAAGCGTGTTTGGTTGTCAGTTAACAGAATGTAAGAGAACTATGCCTATACGGACTATGCTTTCAAAGTGTACTATTCTAAGGCATCTGTGAAAGGGTTTGGGATTGTAGTATCAATATTACTAATCTTACGGTCATTAGCAACTTACAAACAACATTACAATAATCATGATATAAACATTCAACTGTCATATAATTCCTAAATTATCAAAATAATCTTCAGAATTTTGAACATCCTAATTGCTACACGCCTAATAGGCACATTATTATCATTACAATAAATTAAAATTCAAATTCTTATAATTATAATAATAACAATAATAATAGTCTAATCACTTTAAATTTCATGGCAATATTAATTTTTAATTTTGCTAATTATTGCTATTACCATCTTATGTGACTTTAGTTATAATATTTCTATCGAAGGAGATTTTTAATCATCACCACCCAACGATACGATAATTATATGTAATATAATTATATGTAATATCTTTATCACTCTCCAGATAATATTTATCATCATACTCTACTCCGATATTTATAATAATTCTATAATTATTGACATTGCATTTATCATCACCCTATATTGAGGTATTTATGATTGTATTATTCTTCAAAATTCAGTTAAATCGTCCCATTTTACTATAATTATAATATTTTTACCTTTTCTCAAGTCATAGTAAGTTATGCTCAGCCTATACTGCTCTATTCATAATGAATATATAATTTTTCACATCATAGATATTATCATCCTGTGTTGCGATATAGTCTATGCTTAGAGGTGGAAAAATTCAAATATCTTGGAGCAACAGTAACAAATGTAAATGACACTCTGGAGGAAATTAAACGCAGAATAAATGTGGGAAATGCCTGTTATTATTCGGTTGAGAAGCTTTTGTCATCTAGTCTGCTGTCAAAAAATCTGAGAGTTAGAATTTATAAAACAGTTATATTACCGGTTGTTCTGTATGGTTGTGAAACTTGGACTCTCACGTTGAGAGGGGAACAGAGATTAAGGGTGTTTGAGAATAAGGTTCTTAGGAAAATATTTGGGGCTAAGAGGGATGAAGTTACAAGTGAATGGAGAAAGTTACACAACGCAGAACTGCACGCATTGTATTCTTCATCTGATATAATTAGGAACATTAAATCCAGACGTTTGAGATGGGTAGGACATGTAGCACGTATGGGCGAATCCAGAAATGCATATACAGTGTTACTTGGGAGGGCGGAGGGAAAATACCTTTGGGGAAGCCGAGACGTAGATGGGAAGATAATATTAAAATTGATTTGAGGGAGGTGGGATATGATGATAGAGACTGGATTAATCTTGCAAAGGATAGGGACCGATGGCGGGCTTATGTGAGGGCGGCAATGAACCTGCGGGTTCCTTAAAAGCCATTTGTAATTAGTGTATAATAATTCTATAATTGTCCGAAACACAGTTATCTTCACTCTACAGTCTATTGCAATACTTACAATAATTCCATACTTCTCCAGGACATAGTCATCACTATTCAGTGTTGCGATATTTATAACATATCTATAACTCTCGAGATCACAACTATTATAAACCTATTCGGGATATTCACTAAATTTCAACAAGTCTCCAGATTACAATAATAGGCTGTCACACTTCTTACCATACTTACAGTAATCCTATCTTCGTATAGATTAAAATTGTCGTCATCCTATGTTACGATATTTATAACAATTCTGTAATTCTCCATATCATATGTACTTATCGTCATCCCAAACTCCGACATTTATTATAGTTTTATCATTCTCCTTATTATCCTATCTTGCGATATTTATAATAATTATATTATTCTCTAGATTATAGTTTTCATTATTCTTTATTGCGATATATTTCTTACCAATGTTTATTATTGTCACACTAACATTAGTTATCCAGTTTTCATTATTTACTTTTATGTTGTTTTATGATCTAGATATTAATGTAATAACTATGTAAGCAAATGTATTTAATTAGAATTAGAGTCTGGCTGGGCGGAAGAGAAGGCCTACTGGCCTTAGCTCTGCCAGATTAAATAAATAAATAATAATAATAATTATTATTATTACTATTATTATTATAACAATGAAACTATACAATTTTCCAGATTAAGATTATTATCATTCTATGCTCAGACATTTACAATCTTCTTCTACAATGGCGTTGCAGCCCTATATCGAACTTTAGTCTCCTTTATCCTCTTCCTCCCTGCTTCTCTGTCCTAAGTCGTCCTCCTTCACGCTGTAATACCAAAGGATTCTCTGGTTTCGGTCGTCACAGCATCTATCCATCTGTCTTTAGATCATAAATTTACAATAATCCTATTATTTTCTAGATAATGATCATAATCATTACAATCATCACCATCATCATATGACGCGATATTATAGGGTAAATTAGGGTCTGTTGGACAGTCGGGCATGTTGGACACTTTGTACTTTAACGTGTCACCTCACCACTTGTGGGCACCACATTCTCCTAGAAGTGAATGTGGTGCCCACAAGTGGTGAGGTGACACGTTAAAGTACAACGTGTCCAACATGCCCGAATGTCCAACGGACCTAATTTACCCTAATACATTTTATAATAGCCTATTCCTTAATATAGTTATCATCATTCTATCTCAGGATATTTATAATATTTGTATCATTCTGTAGGTTGTAATTCTTATCATCCTATATTATACACTTACTGGGTATAAAAATTCTTGTTCTACAGGTCATAGTTATCATTATGTATTGCTCTCTTTCTCTAAACATAATTATTATCACCCTAATTTGCGATAATTATAATAAATATATCTTTCTCAAAAACATAGTCATTATCACCTTTTGTTGCGATATTTATAATAAGTATCATTTTCTAGGTCATACAGCCCATACCAAAACTTTAAGGACACCTCTCCATATGAAGTTTCACTGCTATGAAACCCCCTGATGTTTATACAGGGACCAAATGCCTGCAAAGCAATCTGTCTATATTCCGAATTGTGGATTGTATAACAATTTTTCTGTTATGAAACTTATTGAAAATTATATGTTTTTAGAAAAAAAAATAATTACTCCAGAATGGGTTCATTTAGATCAATTAATTTTGGGATAGAGTTAGACATATCTTAAAGAATTCTTGACCAATTATTGCTTTTTGTTTAAAAAAAATTGTGACACTATGTGCAGGTATTGTAATCCAGATTCTTTGTTTTTTCCTTTAGGAAAAATTGCCATTTTCTAAAATTTTCTTGAACTTGAAATTCGCGGCAACTAGACCCGGATCCGCCACTGCCATTTATACCATAACACTGTGAGTTGGTAACATTGGTCAAATAGCTTATTCCCTCCATTTTTAGTAATCAGATGTGGAGTTTGTTACAAGTGTGTAAAGGTTGAATTTCCTTGAACAAAATGAAAATAGGTCGAAATTCAGTGAGTGTTGACGTGAAGTCGCAGATTATTGGGATGTGGAAGAATGACTGAAGATAATATCTAATTTCATTCCAAAATTATTTGATCTAAGTCAACCCATTCTGGAGCAATTAACTTTTTCCCTACAAAATACGCAATTTTTCAATAAGTTTCATAACAGACAAATTATTGTTATATAATCCACATTTTGGAATATGGACAGATTGGGTTTGCAGTAAAAACTTCATTTTTCACAGGCACTTAGTCCCTGTATAAACATCGAGGTGTTTCGCATACGTATAAGGACAGAAGTAAAACATCATTAATGGAGGGATGTTCTTAATCTTTCGGTAGGGACTTTAGTTATTATCATTCTATACAGCGATATTTATGTAATTCTATAACATTTCTGAACATTGTCATCACCAGACATCGGATTCTAGGGCAAATGCCTATTTTGTTTCTTTAGGAGAAAAGTAAAAATAATTATTAATATTTGTGTTTCATGGAAATTGAAAGGTATTCAAAGAGTTTTATAGTGCCCTAAAATGCCCTAAAACGGTTATTAGAGCCTAATTTGTTAATATTCGCCTAAAATGCCTAACTCACTGTAAAGTTTCGCATTTTACTTTTACTTTTTATAATTTATACATGCATTCACTGCGAAATTTAAGGCATTTAAAAAGTGGAAAGTTTGCTTCACACCGGCCATGAAACCATTGATAAAGGAAACAAAATGTTTTGAATCTCACGACACTCGCAATAGATTTCACCGAATTTAACATGTTTGGAGGCATAAATGCCGACAAAGAACCAACCTTAGTTCTGAAGCAGGCAACAATCACAACATGTGCTGCTACCGATTCAGAGATATACTATACTATAAAAATGACTGTTTTCGGTCTGAAACCGATTAGCTGTACTGCCCTTCAGAGTGTCATAAAATCACAATTTTTGGAGAAAGAGTGTTTTTGAAATATTTATGAAAAGTCGTAAAACTGCGAATTAGTAGGGTAAACCGTTACAAAATATTTAAAAGAATGGCCCTCCTAGTGTTAACACTACCAGGAAATGCAACAATAAGTGGAACTTTGTATTTTTATCCAATTGAATCTCAATAATAACGGTTCATTTGAATGCTCGTTAACAGTTGCTCTTTCCCTCACCTTATTTGTGTTGAGAAGTTTTGAGCGGTAGGACGTTTTCCTGTGAAGTTTAACGCGATAATGCCGAAAAATATAAGTGCAAAATTTACATTGATCCGGCAATGGCTAACAGAATATTCAGAATTCACTTATGATGGAAAAATAATATTCTGCAAGATTTGTAGCAAACAGGTATATAACAATAGTTGAAATATATAAATTCTATAATATTTATACATTCACTGAGCTATCCTGAGGTATAATACTTTTTAAGACCACTACACTTTAACCTTTTAAATTCCGATAGTTAAAGTATTTGCAGGTCATTAAAATTTTGATTGTTCGAACCCACTAACTTTGTGATAGAAATACGGCAATACAACAATTAGGATTTTATTTTAATTCAGTTTACTTTACATTTTTAGATTTCGCAAGAAAAGAAGTGTCACCTAAAGCAGCATGTGCAAGGAGCGGCTCATAAGGCTAAAGCTCAGCAGAAAAATCAACTGCAACAAACTTTACTAACACAGCCTACTTCATCCAATCTCAGCAGCAATTTCTATGCTGGTTTAACCAGAGCGTTTGTTGCTGCTAAAATTCCCTGGAATGCAATTGAAAATCCGGTTTTAAGACAGTTTTTACAAAAATACTGCAAACAAAATATCCCATTTGAGTCGACCCTAAGAAAAAATTACTTAGACAGAATATACAATGAAACTTTAGCTTCCATTCGGGAGGATATAGGTGATTCTTCTCTGTGGATGAATCCTCAGATCCTATGAATAGGTATATAGCAAATATGGTAGTAGGAAAACTTAGTCCTGATGGACCTTCGATTCCACACCTCGTATGTGTTAAGGAACTTTCGAAAGTGAATAGCCAAGCCATTGCTTATTTTGTAAATAAAGGCCTACAGTCTTTATACTCAGGTAATATAGACGATTCTAAAGTTCTGTTGTTTTGTACTGATGCTGCCTCATACATGGTTGCTGCAGCTCCACTTCTTAAAACATTTTATCCTAACCTCACGCATGTAACCTGTCTAGCACATGGCCTTCACAGGGTTTCTGAAACATTCCGGAATGAATTTCCTCTTGTCAATTCGTTTATTTCTAACACAAAAAAAATGTTTTTGTAAATCCCCATCCAGGATTTCAATATTCAGAGAGAACTTTCCAGATATCCCACTCCCACCTCAGCCGGTTGTTACATGATGGGGAACCTGGATTCAGTCAGTGGTGTATTATTCTAAGTATTTTAAAGAAGTTATTGATAAATTACCTGAAACTGATAGTGCAGCGTGTGTGAAAGCAGTGAAAGATTGTCTGAATGACTCACGAGTGAAAAACGATATTGCCTACATAACATCAAACTTTTCTTTCATACCTGCAAGCATTGAACAATTAGAACGTGAAAAACAATCTCTTTGTAGCCAAATAGCAATAGTAAAGGAAGCTCAAGTGAACATACATTCTGCTTTGGGCGAAACTGGGAAAAAAGTTAAAAATAAGTGGGACAACGTATTAAATAAGAATGTAGGATTTTCATTGTTGGAAAAAAGTATCAAGAGTGATATCGGGGGAAAGTGTAAATGTTCCAGTAAGTATTGATGCCTCTCACATCAGTTTCGGTTGAAAGAAGTTTTTCTGCTTTCAAAATGATTCTCAGTGACAAAAGGCAAAGGTTAACTGTGGAGAATTTAGAAAAAATTCTGGTGGTGTACTGTGCAGATAATTATAATAAAGTCCGAGCATGGAACTGAATTTCAATAACTTAAAATGAGTAATCTTGATATCAATAATCATTATTTCATTAGTTTCAATATATTAAATTTGTGCAGCTCTGTTTATAAATATAATATAGTATTCTTTTTTAATGTTCAAACATACTTTTTTGTGCGTATTTTAGTGTATAACTAAAAATTTCAGTGAAAGAAATAAGTATGATACCTTGATGTGCCTAAAATGCCTATTTTCATTAAAATAGAGCCTAATTTTACAAATTTTGAGCTTATTTTAGGCGCCTAAAACTGCAATTTTTAGTGCCTAAAAATCCGATGTCTAGTCATCACCTTATACTGCAATATCTACAACATTTCTCTCATTCTTCAGATCGTAATAATTATCAAACTATAATGCGATATTTACTAAGTACAGTATAATAATTCTATCATACTTCATATCATTGTTATTATCATCTATATTGCGATTTTATAACAATTCTCTCATTCTTCAAAACATAATTATCACTCTATTTGCGATAATTAGAATGAATTAATCATTATTCAAAACATAGGAATTACTAAAGTTGAGCAGAAGAGAGACAAAAATAAATCACTGAAAATTAGGAGGAAGAGATGTTTGCTACCAGAATAAT
The DNA here is from genome assembly GCF_040183065.1 of Periplaneta americana. Taxonomy (NCBI): domain Eukaryota; kingdom Metazoa; phylum Arthropoda; class Insecta; order Blattodea; family Blattidae; genus Periplaneta; species Periplaneta americana. The sequence continues at coordinate 85,998,554 of NC_091122.1, read as the reverse complement.
GAAATAATAAGGAAGATAAACATTGTTTCCTATACCTCTGCCAAACTATTGTAATTTTTTTAATTTGCTACAAAATCCCTACAAAATTATCCCACTATAACAAAACAGTGTAAATTGAAAATGGGAGCTAATTTTTAATTTTCATTTTGATATTTATGGTCAGGACATCAAAATTGATAAGAATTGGCTATTTTTATTCAATTTACATTTTTAATGTTGAAAGTGTTATTTGGCGAACTTTGTTTCAGACGGTGTTGGCTGGGACATTATTGTTTATATTCTTCATGACGTCTTCTTTGCATTTCAGATAACGAGACATACTTCGGCGCGAAGACGTCTAAGCAATATAATATTCAGTTAGATGGTATAACGGGCGCATTTACGCTTACTGATGCATTATGGCAAGCATGCGACCCACAAGATAGAGTGTTACGCCGTGTTAATAGTGATCGGAGTATTGTGAACTACGCTAAACATAGCACACATTTGTTCAATGTTCAACCATGAAGTCCACTCTTTAATGTTCGTGTTCTACGAAAGTTGTGGGCTCCGAAAATACAACCCAATCTTCCTTTTTACTAACTCAGTATGTGCTGCTAAACTCCGCAGGTTGTGTGACGTAGACTGGTTCAAGAGAGTAGTGACCGCTCTCATTAAGGCCGTGGAGGATCGTCTATCCGAAGTGCGTGAACAAAACAGAGTTACAGATGGGCCAAGAATAGAATTCTGGGAATTATTTTCAGTATAATGCTCTCCAGGTCGGGAATGAAAACGTTTTCCGATTAGGATATACGTCATTGAGATACTTTCAACTCTCGACCGGTTCTTTGATATGTAACAACAGTCTTAGTAATGTATGAGTGATCTAGTGTCCACGCTACAGCTATTATCTGACCTGGCAGTCTTAATGAAAACTTCGATAGAGTTTCGTGTATCAACTTCAGGACGATTACTAGATACTTGATTGAGAGGCGGTATCTAAGTGCATGCATCATTTCCTTGAACTGAGAACTGAGGCGCATATAGGCTTTTTCTTCATCTTCTTATAATACTTATAATAAATCTTGCGTGGTTTAAAGACTTTGATGTTCTCATGTATGCAAAGATTTTGTATAACTTCAATCTCTCTACATTCTGACTCTTGCTTAGAGACTGAATCATGGTTCGCGTTGCAGATGGTACAGTGCTCCGCGTAGAAGTATGGAAGGTCTTCTGATTCCCTTTTGCCGGCCGAACTGTTAACATATCGATGGCTGAGAACCAGACTGTTCGAAGTAAAACTTTTTATAAGAAAGAAATCTGTGTTTCATTGTGTTTCAGTTCTTGTCTGCATAAATGAATCGAACAAAATTGTAAATATTCCTCTCCATAAGGTTGCTATGAAGCTATTTCAAATTGCTTCATGAAGCTTTGAATGTCATGACCTTAAATTACTCTCCTGAAAAAAAAAAATTGTAAAATGGACTTGGAACAGTCTGGTTCTGGGCCATCGATATGATATTGTTTGTGCTTCACGTTTGTGTGTAGCCGAACTACTGGAAGTGGAAATTGTTTTAGAACGTTTGCAAGCACAGAAATTCGCTCGTATCCAACAAAAATATAGTCCTGGAGACAGGGAACTTCAGTCGTCCCAAAGATAGTGAGAAGAAAGATGGTCCGACCATCACGCTTGACCCTGTGAATGTCAATTACGATTACATCGTTGTTTTATAATTTTGCTAGAAGTGCTGGTCATGATCTAATCGTAGTTTCCATTTTGCTGTTATTCTCCAGCCGGCAAACATCACTCTTGTGTTATGCTAAGAGCATAGAGTAAGGTTCAGTGGAACGATTCACTTATGTAAATTTGCTTGACATTTTTCACATAATGCTATGCAAAGAGGGTCGGCACGAAGAAAATTAAATGATCATTTCCAGTTATATGTCTTCACAACATTTAATCTAAAATGTCCCTCAGGATCAATCTTGTGATCTTTAGAAGGAGTGCCTTGCAACCTTAATCGGAGAGGAGCCTAATAACTTCTCCTTACGTAAGATTTCGGTTTGTTTCAGAGTGATAATCACAACCAAGATTTATGAGGCGAGTAACATTTTTAAGATTTCCTACTATTGGTTGAAAGATATAAAAGAGACTAACAGTCATCATTGTCTCAGTTACCTATTTTCCGGTACAGGTTCCATATCTCTTTTCTCCTATTTAGGAAGTGTCCTCTGTTGGTGTGGAAGAAGGATTTGAACATTATAAAAAACTGGCCTCTCTTACGAAACTGTTGGTATCAACGTACCAGGAGGAGGGAGATACATTTTAAAGACACGTAAAGATTTTTCATGGTCCGTGGCGATAACGTGGACCTTTTACCATCCAATCAGCATTTCACTCGAGTCACCCTTCAACCATTACAGGAAATGAGGGAACTTAATGACATTCATTTATTCATAATTTTCTGCCCAAGAGCAGATCTTTCACAGCAAACCCAGCATTGTCCAATATTTGCTATTTTCCACTTTCGTCTTACTGTCCCCCAACTCCATGTATCTTAATGTTGTCTATCATATGATTTGTCCCTAACTTTTTTGTCGTTCACGATTTCTTTCTATGCATCCTCCAGTAGGCAATTGCTTCTTAGCCAGTGACCCAGCGAATTTCTTTTTCTCTTCCTGATCAGCTTCAGTATTAGCCTATTCTTTCTTCACCCACTCTTTCTAGCACAGCTTCATTTCTTATTCTGTCTGTCTTTTCACGTGCTGCGTTCTTCTCCATATCCACATTTCAAATGCACCTAGTTTCTCTTTACTTCGTCGTAACGTTGATGTTTCTGTAGCACACAATTCCACACTAAGCATTTCACTATTTTCATGATCTATGAAAGTAGAGAACCGCAAATTTAAGACATAAGTGAATACCCACCATGTTGTCCCAACTGTTCATCAAGATTATCTGACTTCAGGAAATATATGGAAGATTTTATTGCGACCTCCTGAAAATCTCTTCAGAACGATACATCCATCGTGGATGGCATATTCGGACATCGGAGTTCCTTCATCGCCCCGAATGCTCAAAGGGAGCACATGAGCTACTGTATCTGAACTTGCATAAAGAAAATGAGAAAGATCTACTTTCACTTCGATGCTGGGCACTCTGAAGGACAAACAAGTCAGCAGCCGCACTCGAAACCATGGGACAAGACCACGGAGGAACGGAAAAGGTTCGCTGGCAAGACGGAATTTGAGAGAATTGCCAACCTTAAAGCTAATGTTTGTGAACCTAAAATAGGAAGAAGAGGAATTTCTTCTGAACAAATAGGACTCGACAAATATCGTCTAAAATACAACGTGGAAAAAACAGAAGCGGGGATGTAAGAAGAAAATTAAGTGACGATATAGTGGGCAGTTCGCATGTAAAGTTTGTCTGCTACCAGAAAAAAGGAATGGAGGAAAAGATAGAAAGAAAGATTGTAGATCATAATTTAATAAATGTGGAAGGAAGAAGGCACTAGAGCCACCGTTACACTCCGATATCAATAATTTGGTAGAATTCGTAGGCTATGCCGGAAAATTAAGGAAATTAATAATAGTAGATGGAACTTATTGTAAAAAAATACATGAATGATTAATAAGTAAACAAAGTATTCATAAAATTAATAAGTGAGCAAATCACAAACTACAAAAATCATGTTCAATAACTTGAATTATAGCCCGTGTGAAGAAAGAGAATCTAATCCAAGCATTGGCATAAGAGAGGGGAGATAAAAATTTGATTTTATTCCTTCCATAATATTTCAGACGTAGCTGCTGTTTTTATATCAAAGAACTTGGCTTCTCTTCCGCTTAGAGATGAACAAAACTAATGCGGCATTCCGTTACATCAAACGTTTCAAATCAATTCACATACGCAATATAGGCATTCATATGGTCACAATGACTTAACACTCATTGTAAATAATAATTTGTAAGTCCTAGATCGAGGACGAGTCTCTCTCTATATTAGGATGAATACTATTACTATATAAACGTAAGACAGTTACGAGATGGCAGACTGTTAGACGTATACGCGCAATATTTTTCTTCAGGTTCGTTAAAAAAAAAATTGTTCGCCAACATAACCTACGTGGATTCAAAGATTGCTGGCATCTTAGCTGCGAAAGTACTCAAGTTATGCGACTTGTCATTAGGTAATAATTCATTCAATTCCTTGCCGGTTTTACTTGACATTTGAAAAAAGGTATTGTTCTCTATGACTGATATACGATACATTGATCGGACTGCATTTTAAACCATACTCAGCGCATTTCGAACTGGCGGAACAAGGTCACGTACAAAGTACAAACCATGCTCGAGTCACTGAAATAAAATCTGTGAACTGAAGCACTGGTAATCACAGCTGTCCTAGCTGGACTTTAGTGGAGGAGAATGGTCCAGGAATGGAGTAAGCCCGCGTGACAAATGCGGTCCATTGCTTGACCTTGATCCGCCAGTTCGAAATGGCTTTTCTATTAACAAATTATTCTAATTGATTCATGAAAACTTTCTCACTATTACAACCTGCACAACAAATTAAATTAAAATAACTCATTGCTTTATCGCATGCAAGAACTTTTTTATTAATACAAATCATTTTCAACAATCCTAAACTCTTACCTATAAGGATATGTTTGCCAAAAAAACAGCTTATAGTCAAAATCGACGTACAATCTGATATTATAATGTTTTATATAAATCTCAACTGAACATTTGAGTCATTGAGCTTTACCTTCAGTCATAATAACTAAATAGTTTTTATCATGCAAATCTAGTCTTTCAGATGAAGCTCCTTGTAAAGCAGATTTGAATAATTTCAAGGGAAAAATTGTTCCGGGGCCGGGTATCGATCCCGGGACCTCTGGTTGAACGTACCAGCGCTCTACCACTGAGCTACCCGGGAACTCCACCCGACACCGTCTCAACTTTTCCCTTTATATCCACACAACTCGCGTGGGCTGACGAAACGCCAGAGACCCACAACGAGTGCACACAATCTCTGTGTGACTTGGAATTGTGGTTTTCTGTTAACGTACACAGTGACGTATATATTATGCAAATCTAGTCTTTCAGATGAAGCTCCCTGTAAAGCAGATTTGAATAATTTCAAGGGAAAAATTGTTCCGGGGCCGGGTATCAATCCCGGGACCTCTGGTTGAACGTACCAGCGCTGGTAGAGCCCCGGAACAATTTTTCCCTTGAAATTATTCAAATCTGCTTTACAGGGAGCTTCATCTGAAAGACTAGATTTGCATAATATATACGTCACTGTGTACGTTAACAGAAAACCACAATTCCAAGTCACACAGAGATTGTGTGCACTCGTTGTGGGTCTCTGGCGTTTCGTCAGCCCACGCGAGTTGTGTGGATATAAAGGGAAAAGTTGAGACGGTGTCGGGTGGAGTTCCCGGGTAGCTCAGTGGTAGAGCGCTGGTACGTTCAACCAGAGGTCCCGGGATCGATACCCGCCCCCGGAACAATTTTTCCCTTGAAATTATTCAGTTTTTATCATGTTTCTTGGAAATTAAAACGGTACCTACTATTTATTCGCCATATCCCACCACTTTACACAGCCCAGATTAGAACGCTATGGTACCGAATTCAACCTCTGCTTACTGTATGTACACGTGTATACAGTGCCCGCTCAGGAACACATTGCCCGTGCCAGCTATAATCATTTATAACAAAGGAATATTCAAATTTCTGTGTTTTGATTATTTGTGATCATTTTTTTTTCCATTGCACCGTCCCTATGTCAGGGAGTGATGTTCTATTTTTAATAGGATAGGAATTTATTTTCTGTCTTCTTTTTACCTTTCCGATTGGATTTCCGTATCCACTGCGAGTTTCTTGGCCTTTTTTGTGGTACTTCGTTGCGAGTTTGATGTCCTGTCATCTGACTTCGGCTGATGTGCTAAACCCTTCAGAACCCTTTGCAGTACTCTGCATTCTTATTGATATCTTTCCTCTTTTCTAGTTTGATGACTTTGCTTCCCAGTTTCTTCGTCTTGGTTAGTTTTCTTATAACCTGACTAGTAATCATGTACATTTTTTTCTGCTGTGCCCAAACAATTTCAGTTTGTTTTATTTCTTTCAGCTCGACGAAGTAGTAACATTAGCCTACCCTCGTTTATGAGTGAAATCAGTAGTACTTAGTCTGTTTACGCTGAACAAATAAGGTTGTATTCAATAAATGCTGTACCTTTAGCATCAAAATCTCGATTGTACGTACAGAATCCTTAGACTGAATTAAGATTAAACACAATTTTTGTCATTGTGTGTAACATAAATAGCTTAATAAAATAAATAAATGAATAAATGAAGTGATGATGAAAGAGGGATAAAAAGATAAATTAAATATCGAGAATATCCAGTAAAATGTGTAAATAATTAGAAATTAATTAAATGAATAAAAAGAGGCATAAATAATGCGATATAATAAAATGTACGAAGATGAGATAGCATTGAAGGAAAGACAAATACATTAAAATAAAAAATATTTCGACAATAATAGAGGTAGAACGACAACAGGTAGAAAAGACGAATATAGAAAGCGAGATATTAAGGCGAATGAAGAATATAGAAGGAAAGGAGATAGGGAGATTGGAAAATATGCAAAGAGATAAGAAATCAAGAATATGAAATAGGAAGAAAAAGAAAGATTGAAAAATGAAGCGAGAAAGAAATAAAAAGTGAAAGAGGAATTGAACAGTAGAAATAAATGTCAGAGAAAGAAGACAAGTAAAACAATACAAATAAAGGAAACATAAGGAATACAGAAATAAGTAAAATAAATGAACTAGAAACGTCTATAGTAAAGGAATGGAAGAATTCAAACATAGAGGTAAATAGATTACGGAGAAAATAGAAGGAAAGGGAAGAAACCGATAAGAATTAGTACAAAAGAATAATCACTGTAAACAAAGAAAACAAATTTATAAAGAATGAAAAGAATGATTTTAAAGAAGGTATAAATTAACAAAAAATAGACTATGTGAAGAAGTTTAGAATGGAAAACTTAAGGAAATATATCGATGACTAAGAAGTGGTATCTCGTATCTGTGTATTTGCAGGTGAATCAGAAAACTGTTTTAAAAATTAATTTCTATCAAAACAGACAATTTTTTATATATCGTTCTGCTTTGCAAAATCTTCTACTCGAGTACAAAATATTAGTTAACTGCCCAATTTTGTGAACATAATAATAATGTAGTTATTCTAAATAATAATGTGCTTAAACTAAATTACCATTTTTGTATATGTGAGGTATAATTTCTTAGCCATCGATATGTGACAAAAATCGTAAGAAAGATTAGAAGACTATCAGATAACTCATTGTAGAATTCTTTGACTCATCTCACTATCACCAATTCACCGACGCTATACAACCACATAGCTGACACAGCGTTGTTTAATAACAGATAACATACAATAACTGCAGAAATATTAAATAACAGTTTCATATTCTTGTTGTATTCTCTATAAATATAACTTACATTCATGTGGAACACTTGGAAGAAAAATCTTGGTGTAACTTAAGTAATAATAATAATAATAATAATAATAATAATAATAATAATAATAATAATAATAATGACCATCATTACATGGATATGATATTATGCGTATATTATTATAAGTTAAAAGGCTAAGCTTAAACCTTATTTGAATGGCAGTGACGTATAAGCTACGACTAAGTTATGAGTTCTGTGAGGTTGGTGATATACTATATTCTAATTAAATAGAAGTTGTTATTACCCTTATTTCAGATCTTAGGTTTAAAATACATTAACAATATCATGGAATACCAAGATTACTTTTCTTTACTGACGTATGTGATGTAACTGCTTGTCTTGGTTTTTCCTCACAACCATTTATGAAACATTTGACTCCTTTATGATTTATTTTTTCCTATTATGTTATAGAATATACATCCAATTATTTTCTGTCTTCAAATTTATTTTATTTATTGTAGAAGAATCATATGCCATTCAGTTGCTTTTTGTTTTAGAACCCAAGAATGTAACACATAAGGCTGCATTGTTATCAGAAAATTATACAGTTTTACTTGTGTTTGTTTTGACATTTTACTTTGTCCGTTGTGTTATTCCATATATATCGTAAAGATTCCTCATTTTGTTTGTAGTTACATACTTTTAAGTTCTTTACTATTAGACTATAATATGACATGTCGACTTTTTCTTCCCGCAAATTACTCGAGTAACTTGAATAGAATGCTATGATAGAATAGGGAAAGGTGGTATTTAATCTAGGAGCTCACATAAAGGTGTCTCCAGAACCATTGCAAGTATGTGTACTCGTATACTTATTAATTTTTTTTTCTTCTTTCATTGTCATCAAATAGTTAATTAATTAATTCATCCCTCCATTCATCCTTTCACTTCTATCGTCGTTACAACCCTACATAGATAAAAATGTAAAGGACAAGTAAATAATGTATTTTACTTTGTAACTCATAATGGTAAAATGCATATTAGGCTTACTTACTTAAAAATTGCATTTAAGAAATCCGGAGGTTCATTGCTACCATCACATAAGCTCGCCATCGATCACTATACTGAGCAAGATTAATTCAGTCCCTACAATCATATTCCACCTCCCTCATATCCATTTTAATATTATTCTCCCGTCTATCTCTTAGCCTCCCCAAAGGTCTTTTCCCTTCAGGTCTTCCAACTAACACTTTATATGCATTTCTGGATTCACCCATGTGTGCTACATGCCCTACCCATCTCAAACGTTTGGATTGAATGTTCCTAATTATGTCAGGTGAAGAATATAATGCGTGCACTTCTGCGTTGTGCAAATTTCTCCATTCTCCTGTAACTTCATCCCACTTAGCTCCAAATATTTTTCTCAGCATCTTATTCTCAAACACCCTCAACCTCTATTCCTCTCTCAAAGTGAGGGCTCAAGTTTCACAGTCATACAGAGCAACCGGTAATATAATTGTTTTATAAATTCTAACTTTCAACTTTTTCGAGAACAGACTGGAAGATAAATAACTTCTCAGACGAATAATAACAGGCATTTCCCATATTCATTCTGCTTTTAATTCTCTGTCGAGTGTCATTTATATTTGTTACTGTTCCTCCAAGGTACTTGAATTTTTCCAGCTCTTCAAAGGACAAATGTCCAATTCTTATATTTCCCTTAGCTGTGGTCGCGTCAAATAATCTGTCGCTTTCGGAGGGTTATGTTGGGGTTTCGTAATAAGGTCTTTTTATCGGTGATAGATTGTTAGCCCTTTGCCCAACCTCCAAGCTGGAGGACCAAACCTTATGGGCCGTCCGCGACTTCTTGTCCAATAAATTCGCCGTCTCCTCTATTCGCAACCTGAGAACGCGCCATGCCGTGGTGATAGGGATCCACAATACACTGATATAATTAAGATACCTTATCTAATAGTACGAATCAATTACGTCAAGTTTAAATGACTTAATTTATTTTTTATTTTAGTTATGGCCTAAGTATTTCAAAAAAGGAGATGAATAATGTCGTTGTACAGAATGAAAATAATACAGTTTATTAATAAGGAGCGTATTCTCATCGAGAAATTAACGCTACTTGAATCGTTTATTTCTAAAACCCCACAAGTGAGAAAAACAAAACTTTTGAGAAACCAATAAAAACTGTTTAGTTTCAATAATTTTATTTTAATTGTCAAATTGTATTTAACAAGCGATATTAGTTGCTAAATATGAGGTTTATTCACCATTAGTTGTGTTTTATAATACATATAAAGATCCCAAAAAATTAAAAATTAATTGGGATGTAATGGGGTTTTTCGAACAAACAAACTGAAACTAAGCAAAGCAATGCCTTCTTCCAAGGATTAGAGTGAATGACAGTAAGTAGGAACAAACTTTATAATCTATGAAAACACTACATATCAAATCACAAAAAAGTAAAGTTTTTTTCTGCTGCAACAGACATTTATCTTATCAGGACTTATTACTTTGTTTGTCTTCGCTTCCACTGTCATTACTATCTTTGTTAGTGGTAGGTCATGTGTACAGTTCCTACAGAATTCTTTCGTATCATCCGGTATGTACTGCAAAATCTTCTTAAGGTCCTCCATTTTTGTAACATTGATTGGTAGCCTCGATCTGTTATAAGCTAGGTCTGTTGGCAGTTGAAACGATCAATTTTCAGCACAAACATATTTTTCGGGAATTCGAATGGTGAATACTTCTGCCGGTACAATGCTGCCAATGAACTCTTTACAAAGAACTTTACCTTTTTATTCATTGCAGTTTAAAAAACTCATTCATCTTCGACTAGTTTATTTGAAAAACACCATATGTGATGCTAGTTGTGGGGTTTTTACAATAAATGCATATTTCTTGTCCAATTTTTTACATGTTACAGTCATGCTAGATATAGGGCTTTTATATCAAAAGATGCGTATTCATGCTGGCGATTAAAATCCACAAAAAACGCATTTTGTGAAAAATTTCGGTTGTGGTGTTTTTACAATAAACGATTCACTTGACATCTCATCAACATGCTGGAATTATGAGTAATGTCTCATTTTAGAAGTTTATCCCAAGCCTAAATTAAAACAATCTGCAGCTGTATGACGGTCTCCATGAATGGCGATGTAGTCCTCTGCAAGTAGTATACTTTTATAGAATAGTTTAAATACACTTGTTAAACGAAATGGGATTTTTGCATTCCTTCTGTCATATATATGTTTGTGTCTGTGTAGTTCATCTTGCTTATATTTCTTTCTGTCAGATTCTCTCTCTATTTATTATCTTATGTGTGTCCATTTCTATTACTATTTACTTGTATGTGATTAAGTATCTCTCTCTTTGTCTCCATATCTGTCTGTATCTCTGTTACTGTTTCACCTCTCTCTCTCTTTCTCTCTCTCACACACACTCTCGCGGTGTGTATATTTCTTTGTTTCTGTCTCCATGTCTCTCTCGATTTATCAATTTCTCTGTCACTGTCACTCTGTCTCTTTGTTGACTGTCTTTCTTTGCTGTAGAGCATCTATTATTCTCTCTCTCTCTCTCTTTATGTCGCAGTATCTACGTCTGCCGATTCTTCCAATTGCTGAGTGACCCACATGCATTATAATACAGTAGTTTAAGATAACGATTTTTTATATTTAATTCATTCTAGAAGTACGAACATAGATCATAATTTTTTTAACGAATATAAGTGTAATTAATTTTAAAAGATTGAAAGAAATATTTATATATTAGAAATTTACTTTGATGTTAATTAAGGTCGTTTGTTTTTTCGTAAAGAAAACTAAGAATTGAAGCAGTATAGATAGTTTTGTTTTTAAATTAAGTGAAACGAGAGCTATGGGTTCCATACAGATGTAAAACCACATATCACATATTTGCAGTCTAATTCCTGACAGGCAGGAAAGAGAGAGAGACCATTGCTATCATTGTTAATTTTACTAGTGGTCCTACTATTTCAACTACTGCTATCAGTACTGTTATTGCTACTAATTACTAATTAGATTCCCTTTCAGGTTCTCTACTCCGATATTGGCAGGCAGCTACACGAGACACTCGCCCCGTGTCTTGCTGCATGTGTTTCCTTTTTGCTTTTATTTCATATTACACGAATAATGACGGGAGTGACGGCTAGTAAACGCTAATGGACGTCCCGGGATTAGTGTCTGCAATTTTTCTCTCATGACACAGAATATGGGCAAATGGATGATGAACACAACAAAAGTAAAGCGCAGGTTTGCAAGTTGCCCGAGGCAAAAAAGTGAATGTAATTTCTATTTTATTTGGCTGTGTGAGTATTATTAATTTGTACTTGCTTGTAAAAACATACTCAGCCAATGGTTAGGATTTTCTAATACTCGTACAAACATGTCGGTTACCGTGTTCACAAAATACTAAATTAATTACATATTTCAAAGTGTTATTTAAAAAATTAACTACTGATATAAAAATAATTTTCTGCTTGTCTTACCTGTCTGTCAAACTTGTCTCTTCACTGAAGAGGAACATAGTGGAAGTAAACATAAGGCGCATTGAAACTTTTGCGATAATGAGAGAAAAATTATAAATTTGACAAATGTCAAGTGGTAGGTTATGCGGCCATAAATTTACCAACGCCGGATTTTATTTCTTCCGATAAAGTTATTTTTTTTCTCTCTTGTGTATTTCTTGCCTTGGGTTGTTTCTGAATTTTTATAGGCAGTGCAATTTTATCGTTCTGCCACTTGATCAGAGGCTTCCGCTCTCCGTGAATGTTTTATGTTGATTAGAAATTATCACAGGAATGAATATAGGATTTACCAAAGGGTCATAATAATAAAATTGGATTACGGTTATGATGACTACATTTTAAATTATGAAGAGTTATAAGCAATAGTACGAAAATACAAATTGGTTAAAATTTGCCATGAATTTGTACTTAAAGCTTTATTTTATTTCGGAATATGTTTTATATGTCTTTCTCGTGTTAAATTTTATCGTACCTGGTTAACATGTTTCGGCCTGCTATTGTCCATCTTCAGAACTGGTTGTTGCTGATCTTGGCGCCTTTTGTTTTGTATCCTGTGGGGGTGTGTTTGTGTAGCATAATGTGGAGTCAAAAAGTGTGTGTGTTCTGAAATTGAGTTGTGTTGAGAATTTCATTTGAATGTGTTTTTGTGTGTCTGTATATTTCGTATTGTTCTAATGTGTTTAGTTTCTGGCTTTTTGGTTGGATGTGTAGAATTTCCATACATCAACACAGTCTGTTTGCCTACGTCGCATCCTGGTTTCCCCCACCTGCTTCTGTTCGCCCCTCCGTAAAGTCTAGTAGCTGGGCTGTCTTAGCTCTTTTCTGAAAACATTAATTTCTGTTAGGAATTGGACGTCTACGTAATATTATACAACTGTTTAAAATAACTTAAGTAAAAGGGCCTCGTTAAGTAATTAACTGTCACGTGATTCCCCCCCCCCCTTCTTCGACCCTGCGACAAAACCATTTGAACGGACAGTAGATAGCATGTCTGAGTAATTTTATCTTTTCGGATCGGGCAGAAGTGAAGATTAAATTTACAGTACGTAAGGTAGGCTACTCTTTTATAGAGTAGGTACAGAATTATTTCAACATGAGTTACTAGTACGAAGGACGAAACTTGTAATTGGAATTAGGTGCAATAGTCTATAGTGCGATAATATGCACAAAAGAACTGAAGCCTGTATCGAAATGAACGGCCACCATTTTCAAAAATGTGTTTAAATATCCATATTATGATTACTTTTCAATTTAACTTCATTCTCTATATTGTACGCTAATGTGCTGTAACAGTACAATATAGGCTACACTGCATAATGAATACGTCCGAATGGATAGCTCAATTCGTGAGTAAAAACACTAAGTGTTAATACAGTACTGTATTTTGGTTAAACAAAAACCTAATGAAAATTATCAAACTCAAAATTGCGATATTTCCTAGTTTACATAAATGGATGAACTACTTTTCTTCCCTCCTATACCTAGTAAAGTGATTTGTATTTTACACGAGTATCATCGAACTCCAGTCTTGGAAGGGGGAGCAAGCGGCGTTTCCTGTTCTAGACCTTTAATTCAAAGATATAGCCAGGTTAATATTAAAAATGTTAGTAAAAATAAAATGATGTCCCTGTATAAGCTGAACGAAAGGTTCCTAACTGGTGGGATTTCTTTCATAAAAACATTTCAAATACATTATTTTTAAAGACTGTACATAATGCCACTTATGTGGAAAAGATCACAGTTGGGGTTTTCTCGGGGAATCTCCTGTTTCTTCATATTAGGCATCTAAATTATTCCGTCAACATTCCATACCAATCCCCCCACGCCGGCTGGCGACACATGGAGTGGTCTGGCCTAGAGACGAGTGGGGTTTTCTGCTCGAAATCTCAGTATACACAGCGAACCTTAGTGTGGTCAACCGGTGTGGGTGGAGGATGCGCTTAGCTTGAGGGTCAGCGCAATAAATCTAATAAGGTCACAGTGATGGGTCATAGTGTCTTCTCCCTTAAATTCATATTCATTTCAATTCAAGTCTGGTGCGATATTCTAACTTTACTGACCTGACAACCCTGGCTGTGCGTCAGTCATTCTCTTCTCTGCCACTCTCAAACCTACACTGTTTACTGAATGTTGACTTGAGCCGCGTTGAAAGTTGACTCCTCTGGACTCTTTTTTTTTTTACTACTGTTTCACTTTTATTTTTCAAATTTTTGCTACGAAAATCTTTACTATTTTCATTTTCTCGCGGCACACCAGCGGATCATTCACGGTGCACTACTGTGCCGGTGCACACCGGTTGAAAATAGCTACTCTAACATGTGTCGTGAAACGATCTCTTTTTTTAAACTATCACAAAAGATAATAATATGTAAAGAGAGCCGTCGGAGAAAATCTTAACGATGTAGACTACTAACACAGTGGCGGGTAACAGCTTTTCTCGGAGAGCTTCTCACGCTACAGTTCTGTTGTACGCAGATACTTATCCTGACTGCTCTGTTTACTATACGAGCTCCCCGTCTCTTTATAGTCGGAGGCACCGATTTTGGCAGATGACCTCGATGACATTTCCAGTAGGCGAGCCAATATTGTTTCTGTAAGCTGCGAGAATGAGATGCGATAACATTCTGAGTCGTTCATATTTTCATAACAGCAGTTCATATCAATTATCCTTATTATGAAACACACCACGGTACAGTCCTATTCAAAGAATGCCTTTAATAAATGTAAATGACTTCCGTTCGCAATGATTTTACAATACGTCTCCTACATTTTCTAAATTAAATTAATTCTTAATTAAAAGGAAAATTCTACCCTTACCAGACCAATATACAAGATTTGTCGAGTAATAATCTATGGATCGTCTACTGGTGGTGCGACAATTCAAGTTAATAAAATTACGATTCTTCTTAATAATCAAAATATAATTTCGTTAATTGGGTAAAATTGCATGCTGCGGAAGTTAGATTTATATAAGAGTATAATAAATAGGATTGTAATGGATATTACAAGGGCAATAATTTCTTCACACGCACATTGTGAATAGAACAGAGAAGAAAGCATTTTAAAATATTCGAAATCGTACAAAATATCGGAGAAACCAATTTTCCCTGCACAAATTGCACCAATTGAAAAATATAATTACCATTCACAATAAATACTGTATTTTATGGATTCTAAAAGGTTGTTTATTAATCTAGAGGTATTGGCTGATGACTATATTAAATTCCAGCACAACATTCATTCAGAATATGTAGAAATTACACTTTGGATTTTACTAAATGTATAGGCCTACTATCAAAAGGTGTTACATACATCATCGAGATCGGATGACATGAGATTTCTCACTCCCTTCTGCCTTTTCATCAGTACCTTAGGATATGGTATTTAAAAAATCTAAGAATGTTTAACCAATATTGTAGAGAGTAACCCTCACTTTAAATTTTACGTCTCTATTTAAATATAGTTTAGTGAATTTTTAAAATCGTCGACTTCTTTCTCTCTCCTCTCTGCTCGGAAGTAAAAAAAAAAAAATGAAGTTATTTCAAGGGAGTAGCCTACATGAAATTGAATTTTTTTACTTTTCTTATACATTTTAGAAACAATTCTGAGAGATGAGATGAATAGTCTAACCCAATTTTATGAGTGAATCTTTGTATTAAATTTAAAGGCTGCACGTCTGCTGGTTAAACAAAATAAATCGGTATAATTATTTTGATCATTACTACCTCCCACTTTCCATCCCTTAATGTTCGTATTTCGTAAAACTCAGTGTTATCTATTGACTAAGGATTAACATATTTCCATATACATATACGAGTATATTTCCATATATATATATATATATATATATATATATATATATATATATATATATATATATATGTATATATATATAAAACAGTTTATATTTCCATTTCGTACAATATTCTGATCACGAGACATAATCATATACTTTGTCTTTTCGGGATTTACCATCAAACCTATCGCTTTATTTGCTTCAAGTAAAATTTCCGTGTTTTCCCTAATCGTTTGTGGAGTTTTTCCTAACATATTCATGTCATCCGCATAGACAAAAAGCTGATGTAACCCGTTCAATTCCAAACCCTCTCTGTTATCCTGAACTTTCCTAATGGCATATTCTAGAGCGAAGTTAAAAAGTAAAGGTGATAGTGCATCTCCCTGCTTTAGCCCGCAGTGAATTGGAAAAGCATCAGATAGAAACTGACCTATACGGACTCTGCTGTAAGTTTCATTGAGACACATTTTAATTAATCGAACAAGTTTCTTGGGAATACCAAAGACACATATAGACTACTGTAATATTTGTTTAGTTTTTGTAGGTGTCTGTCCAGAGTGCACAAATACTCGGGCGTGCATGTTTACTCTTATGTCCTACCCATTCCACTGCGACAGAGATAACAACCGATCTTGCAGCGGTGAGGACTCGCTCTCCAGATCGCATTAAGAAAATCCGAAGTCAAATCTTGAAAGACCGGTTAGCGCAGAAGTCATATCGTGACGGTCCGTTTCACGAGGATTCGAAATATAATGCTTAAACTTTACCCGTATAAAATGTCAGTATGCCATCAGCCATAGAACAGAGTAACTGGTGGCAAGCGGCGATCGAACACGATATCAGAGTCAATCTTCGTTGCCGCTCTCTATAAATAATAATGTCTTTGTAGTATTAAATTTAATAGTAATTACTGAGTTCAGTCTCCATATGGTTCATTTCCGGATCTTTCTTATTTCCAACTGACAGGTGTAATAATAATAATAATAATAATAATAATAATAATAATAATAATAATAATAATAATAATAATAAAATGGACTTGAGAGAGATGGAACATGATGGTAGAGACTGGATTAATCTTGCTGAAGATTGGGACCGATGGCGGTTTTATGTGAGGGCGGCAATGAACCTCCGGGTAAGTAAGTAAGTAATAACAATAATAGTATATTAAACCAATTTATTTATTACTCCATTTTTGTGATCCCATACATCCATAGAGAACTAGTAACTGAAAACATGTTAATAATAGTTTTTATTTAAGAATAGATTTAAGTTATTTACAAAAACCTACCTTATTATTTCAGAATTGTGTAGTTGTGGAGTGTTTATTGTCCATAATATATGTGAAAATGTATTAATTTTATGAGATCTGCTAATATGTTTTACAAATTGAAGTTAACTCTTCTTCATCTAAGTCAGAGACTTTGAAAAACAAGAGATCAGTGTCAGAGACCGTCCAAAGACCAATAACTTCAAAACTTCTACTGTCATATTGATGAGAAAATTTAGTAATGCAACAATTTTCATGTATATACCCCGTTTTTAATTATGAACTAATTTACAATATTCCTGATCATTATTTTCATATCTAATGGTTTTATTTATATTATGAACTTTGGAATCGCTTTCACAGGGAGTTGCTTAGTCATTAAATCTCCGGATTCCATAACTGTTCATAGCGAAATCTTCTTCATAGCATTGGAATCCCTTACGTTATAGTAGATCTTTAAGTTTCTGTTTGGCTGTATGGTGTTGAGAATCAATTAATATCCCGTTATGAGGGCAGCTACGGAGAACATGAGGAGTTTCTACCTTCTTTCTACATCTGCGAAAGAGGGTTGACTCGCTGCTCAAACCAGATTAGAGAAGTTCGTGTGAAGTTTGATCGTTACTGTCCATTTAGATGATAAAAGTCCTTTCTGTTGTGAAACAATGCCATTAGCCTTCTGAAATATTTGAAATTTTGAAACCGCAACTCCTTGCAGCTGTTGATTATAACATTCCAGGAATGATTTTTGTTGGATATTTTGGGGAATTATTCTGAGAGTGATTCTTGACAAAAATGTATTTTCCATCATCAAAATACAGTATACAATTTTATTCACTAATGCGTCTTCTTACGCCTCATGTATCTGCATTATATAAAATGCTGAAAATATTTTATCCCATGTGCAAGTTAAAATATCCAATCCCATAAGACACCGAGGCGAGTAAAACATACGACTGGATGTATTAGCAGGAAGTCCAATTATGTTTCTGATGTTGGCTCGAATTACCAGATGCATAGTATTAGATATTTTATTAGGAATTTTAGAGAGAAGTGCCACTTGCAATGGAACGATTAATATGAGGAAAAGATTTTCATTAGTAATAGAGGTCTGGTTTCAATAACGGACTGTTAGTTTCTCTAAGTTTTTACTACAACGTACCAGTACACCTTTTCAAAGATAAATTCGTACAAATATTATACAAATATTATGTTGTTCACATGAGGCAAGTTTAACGAAAGGAAGCATTTTTAAAGTTCAGAATAATGACGCATGATCCAATGAAAATCTTGATACACCGTTTTCCAGTGTCCAAGGCCACTTGGTAAGATTATACATTCTATCTCCCTTTTGATAGGCGCATTTACTACAAGTTCGAGGACCTGACACTACCGGAGTTATAAGAAGTTTTACCATGAAATTAGGTTTTCGTTAGAGCATGTGGTGGTAACATAATGATACTCCAGCTAAATTTCCTATAGGCCTATATGTTCGCGAGTGCGTGAATAGTGGTTACCCGGGAATGTTGATTGCAAAAAGAGATCCTATCGCTTAGACACTTCACTTTTGGATGTGTCATACCAAAGAAATTGTTTACAAGACACCTCTTAACGCAGGAGGAGATATGCAAGATTCATGCTCCATTGTGATAGCATCCGAATTTTTAATGGACGCGACAATCAGTGCTGCAGCGTTGCACTCTTTTCAGTTATGGAGATAGTCCTACGCTAACTAGAAGTTGGGAATGTAGATTCCTAGAATTACTTCTACCACCGTTTGACAACACGTAATTCCTTGTGAGTTCAATACAAAATTGTACCCCACAGCAAGACTTGTAGCAACCATCTTTGTGTCACTAGCCTTCCACACAAACGGGTAGCCTAGTTTGTATGGTAGTGCGAGCACATGTATAGACTTTCGACGTCTAAAAACATATACTGTATATACATGATGTAAGAGGTATAAGTGCCATTATTTTAACTGATAATTATTCATGCCATAAGGAAAAAAAATGTCCTCACAATTTTTTTCTAATTGCAATATTTAACTCATTACTAAAGTTTACAATATTATACGTTTTGCAACGTTGCTGGATGGGGAGGAGTGGGTTTATAAGTACACAGTACAGCTCAAGCGAGTACAGACATACCGGTACAGATGCTCTTTTCTAATGCAGGAGCAGACCATGATAATACTGTTGTTTACATAAAACGAGCAGTAAATACAAACTTTCAATGTCATTAATAGAACATTATGATAAATTTATATTTTATGTAATAATATTGCTTCATTTTTCATTGCATGTCTAAAAAATAAACAATAATGGTCTTCTGCACAAAATCACACGAAATTTTTCTAATGCGAAATTTTTATCTCTCCCGCTTCCGTAAAGTAGTATCATTTTTAAACAAATTTATGGTTGTGTGATTTTCGAACTGTGATAAGAGACTCCTAGTTTCTAAAAATCATTGAGAAACTGCTACAAAAGTTCGCCGATTAGGTATCCTTCTTTCAGGAAAATGTTGGCGGTGCATCTTTCATGTCTCGCTTGAATTACGACGACTTTCTTCATAAATATATTATATATGATATTCCTAAATTGTAAATGACGTTGTAAGTTGTTTATCGAATACCCTGTACTGAACTGTCATCCGCTCTGCAGTAGACCTGTAGACAGGAAGCTTGAGCTCAGCTGACTCGTACTTAGGTCTGTACTGCCTGCTGAGCATGTTGCCACGTCTCTCACTCCAGAATATTAAAAATTTAACCATGCATTTTTATTTAATAGAACACAGAAATATTTATTTATTAACTCTTTGCTAGATATACCTACGGTTGTAGTTGTTTTCGTAATTTTACTAAGAATATAAGCAGTATAACGCAAATAAAATAAGAAAAGAAATATATTTTTTTTTCTGGAAAAATTATCAAATTTTGACCCTATGTTGTATGGACATTTTTTGATCCCGTAGACCGTCCCCGACGACGTATATATGACCAAGGATATGAATTTTATTCATAAAGTTAATTTCTACATGGCGCATAATATAGGATGCACGTAAAATATGTAACTTGTTTTCTAAATGTAAAAAAAAAAATGTAATAAATTGAAGACTTGCTGTAATACATTAAATAAAAAAGTGTCAAATTGTTACTGGATTTCCCAGGCTATCAGCATGCATTACTTTGTGGTAATTCATTCCAGCTCTTCATATTAAGTGTTCATTTCTTCTATCCCTCGAAATGATAAGCGGACACCACACAGTGTTTTCCAAGTGTTGCTTAGCTACTCGCTACCGATACAGATTTCAGAGTTTACTAGTACCGTAATCAAAGGTCTGCCTGCGGTTTATCTTCATTTTGTTATAATTACCACTGCACCTTTTGTTTTTGTAATTTTGCCGAACTCCTTATATCACAGTGGTAATGGATGATGTCTTTATATAATGCTGACTTCATTGATTTTCTTTTATCCAGTGACGGAAGAAGTCCTGTCCAAAGAGAACAAAATTAAAAGCAAAAAACTCAGTTTCAAAACTCTTTGTGGACACTTGCCCAGAGGCAACAACCTTGATTTTCTATAGTAGGTACACTTCTAGATTGTTCGTGATCAGATCATATTGTGATCTGAGTATCTCAGAAATTGTAAAATGATGGAATGATATAATCAACTTAGCATATTTATGAAACGTTCAGCATGAGTTTATAATCAGTGATTTTGAAGGTAGGAAAGTCCAAAAGTAAAAATAAAAGTTGAAGACGAAATGTGCTGTGCACAGGAAGACCTTTGCGTGAAAAGTATGACGAACTTGGTTTTGTTCCTATGAAAATAATGTCTCCTGTTATAAAATCATGTAAAGTATTAGTTTTTCTGTTCGAAGTAAATTGCGTGTAATTTACGTCAAGTATGTATCACGTAATTTACATGGCCAACCCAATATACATGATTATGGATCTGGGTTCCTTATATGAGCAACAAATTGTTCCTTCTGACCTTTTTTGCCATCACCATAAATTTATCCTAATATTCATGCAAATACTCAGAAGAGTGACAAGTTTGTCTTACAAATAATATTTTGATTTTTGAGCAGTTATTGTTTCTCTATTAACGTTCAAGTCTCTCACACGTTTGTTTAAGGAAGAATAATTGTCATAATTTTATAAAGCTCATCAACCTTACATTTTCATCCGTATCAAATAAGAGACTTTTAAAGTAAGTATGAAATAGGGCAGAATACATAGCAAATAATTTTACTTTCAATATATTCTTATTCATACATCTTTATTACACAACTTTTAACACTATATCACTTTGGAATATATAACTAGTTCTGATGATGGCCCACCGGCCGAAACTAGTCAACAAGGTAACCTAATTAATTAACACGTGAACGCATATATATATATATATATATATATATATATATATATATATATATATATATTTGTAACTATAAATTTCAATAAGAGGTTTTCAATTAAAATTAAATTAGTGTAAATATTTTCACAGTACTTTTAAGTTACGATTTACTAATTATGTGGATACTGTAAAATGATCACTAAGAATTATCATCTGTATCGTTTATAGTCACTAGACCTCGCATTTTAAGACACTAAAATTGTATTTCTAGGCATCTGATAAAAGCTTATAAAGTAATACAATAGGCATTTAAAATGCTATAATAAGCTATCAAAATTTTATTTATTTATTTCTAAGAAAAAAAAACTTATGAGATCAAAAAATTACTCATAATTTTCTCTCCGGTACGTAACAATAATCTTCTACTAATGTTCCATGCTTCAGCTGTGTATTTTGTTAGTCAAACTAATTTTATATCCTATATTTTTATAAAATTGAAGATATATAGCCCAACAGAAAAGTCGCCCAATATGACGGGATTTAAAACCACTGACAAACTCAATGGCAAATATTTTTGGAAAGCTATTTTTTGGGTACTTAGAAATAGTTTAAATTGATAATGAATGAAAAAGTACTGTAATTATCTTCATAAATGAAAACAAAATGTATAAAGTCATAGATGGTATTCATTAACACTATATTGTTAGAAGGAATCACCTCAAAGAATCTAGCTAAAGATCATTTATACAATTTAGAGTGGAGGTACATACCTATTTGTTGCAGTGCTGGAAATTCCAGGAACCACTATAAGCTTACTGTTTGATGATTTTTCTGTAGCAACTTAAAACACTCAGGGTAATGAAGAAAACAATGTATGT
Organism: Periplaneta americana; assembly: GCF_040183065.1. NCBI lineage: Eukaryota > Metazoa > Arthropoda > Insecta > Blattodea > Blattidae > Periplaneta > Periplaneta americana. The sequence goes on along the minus strand of NC_091122.1, from coordinate 85,976,222 downwards.
GAATCATAAGAATTTAAAAATTCTTAGTAAGGCCAGTACTAATGCTTATTTGATAAACTGAGAAGTTTTGAAACATCTGTTTTAATATAAAATACTGATTGTTGTTAATTTGATACCACATTGTCTTTTTACACAGCCTTCACTTGGAGGCACCCGAATAAATAAAATTTATTCAAAATAATAGCACAGATATGAAGGAGTGTGCATTGTTGACTTTGTGTCTTCTGTTGTTGTAGTATTGAACACTTCTAAACTGAAATTTTTAAAAGTAGGCTGTATAGAAATAGCCTACATACTTTAAGCACTCTATAAAACCTTGGAATAGGACTAAAGACCAAAATAGTAAATTTAGGGTAGACTACTATAAAACTGTACTAATTTTCATGGTTTTCATGAATCAGATATATATTTAAAAAATTTAAAATTAATGTTTAAGGAACAAAAAGAGCACTCTCCCTAAAATTCCATCTTAAGGTTAACAATCGCATGTCTCCAGCAAATAAAGTACAACTTATTAGATGTTAATCTGTTAAATACGTCCTAAATTCTGGATGTAATTGTTTAGCGATTTGTGGTTATAAAGATAATGAAAAAGGTAAAGAGGCCTTTCTCTTGAATTTCTAATATTGGAAGGGTGATTTGAAGGGTTCAGAACCATAGTGGGCCAAGCGCCATTTACTAAAAACGTATAAAACAAGGGATAAAATTAATTTATTACCATAATTCAATGGAAACATACAGCAATTAATATAAAGTATGCACATTAAAACTAAATAATATATCAATCTTCATTAATCTATGATATTCACTTAACTTTAACTTGCTTGCTCCGTTTTTAATAAATGGCGCTTGGCCCACTATGGCTCTGAACCCTTCATTTGTGTTTTTATTTATATGCTAAAAGTGACGCACAATGAAATACTACGATCACGATTACCTACAGTACATTGTATCCGATATCAACTTGAATCGAACGCTACAGCCGCATTCTTGGGTGGAGTCGCTGCACAGAGGAATTGTCATTAGCAACACGTGTTCTAGCACGGGTTATTGATTACACAGAGCCTACTTGTAGTGTCTCAGTGATAATCGTACGCAGAACCGAGCAACTGTCAAGTAATTATGTGCAAATGGAACATGTCGTGCTGTAAACTGTATAACTTTGACGTATAACTTGGAAATATCTACACTTTATTTACAAACGCACACTGTATAGGTTGTAATATGTAACTCTTATAAAACTTAAATTTAGAGAAAATTGTCATATTAAATTGTGCTTTTTTATTTTAAAAGCAGTCTGCCAAGAGTCGTATACGAATTGTGTGAAATAAGAAAAAAAAAAGTCGATTATTTCATTGTCTACAACTTAATCTCTCTAGCATTTTTCTCAAAGATCTATCTGATGTACTTTTTTATTGGATAGTACTAAAAATAAAACAAATTTATTCCTTCAGAAAAACTTCAGAGCAGAGATAATTTTGAACTTTCTCGAAGTACCAAAGACACCAAACACGGGTCTCGAAAGTGGATATTAATGAAATCTCAGCTCAGAATATTAGAAGCAGAAATCAGACGCGACGTTTGAAATTACTGATAGAGAGAGATGATATATTTTCTGAATCAGGACAAAGTTGCTCAAATGCTGTCAAATAAGTCATTTTATTTTTGAAAGCATATTAAATATATCATTGTAGTTTCTAAATCTTCGAGAAAATGCCAAATTGAGTATAGAAAACGAAACATATATCTTTCTGCGAAATTACATTTTATGAGATACTTTTTTCTTTTTGTAGAAGAAAATCACGATCTATATAAAGGCCCTTCCACACAGAGGTTCTTACATTTTTCAAATAGTTTGGTTACCCCCGTCTATTAGCTTTCACAGTATGAATGGCATAGGAATGTGACTTACCTCATACTGTTTATGTTATTATCTGTACTGTTAGGCCTATCTGGAGTTTTCAACTAATTTCTCTCGTGTTGGTTATAGAATATTGGTTGCCTAAAGAGATCTCTTCTGTTGCAGAATTCACTCAGAAACAAGTTGTACAGGGTTGTTTCCGATCTCTGATAACAAATTTGAATGACATCATGTGCGTCAGGAGTCACACGACAGCTGAACTGTAGCGCGAGGTGACAGACCAGTAGTGAGTGATCTCATAGTCAGAGTGCACGGCGACTCAAAACAGAATTCTAAAAAAAATCGAGCCTTTTTGGGAGGTGTACATTATGACCCTTTCCAATGCCAAGTACAGTTAAGTGAAAATAAAAGAAACCTGTAATAAACGAGGTTTCGTTATTTCCAAGAAAAGCATATTTGTGTACTTAATAAGATTGGTAAAGCTCGAATGAAATTAATTTTATCATCTCGTGGGGTGCGGCGACTTGTGACGGGGGGAGGGGGTGGATTTGCTTGCTTTTTCCACTCTGGAATTAAACCCATCCGAGCTTTGCCAGTCTTATTAGGTAACACAAGATGCCTTTCTTGGAAATAACGAAACCATGTGTTTTGCAGGCTTCTACGATTTTCACGTAACTGTACTTGGTATCGGAAAGGATTGTTATGTACCCCTCCCAAAAAGGCTCGATTTTCTTGGGCATTGCTACTGTGATACACCCTGCACTCTGATTATGAAGTCACTCACTACTGGTCTGTCACCTCTCGCCGCAATTCAGCTGTCTGTGTGATTCCTGACGCACATGATGTCATTTAAATTCGTTATCAGAGATCGGAAACAATCCTGTATGTGGTAAAAGTGATTGTGATTGAGTAGCCAGATGGGTCGGGATAAAATCACCGTTAAGCAGCGGAAGCATGATTATAAACGAGCTTTTTATGGTAGCGATACTAGTATTTTGATGTGAAAATTCTATAAAAAGAAATTTGTTTGGAGAAAAAGGACGTATTAGAGAAACATGTAAAGAGTCATCAGTACATACGAGCGAAAGAAACCTTCAATTGAAAAATCCTGAATAATATGGAGTTAAGCGACAGCCTATTCTCTCAAAGCTCTAAAACAAAACAAAGATGGCTCATGTTGAAAAAAAAAACCTATTTGTTGTCTTGCAGACTGATCTTAAATGCATATCGCTCTCCCTGTATTAGCAGGTCCATATCGTTTGGTATATTAATTAATGTTCACAATTTCACTATAAGTTATATGTTCCTTCATTTATTTATTATTTTCAAGAATTTTATATTGTGTAGAAAATGCACCTGATAATACATTGAATTTATACCATAGAACGTTCCATAAATTTTTAAATTGCAATTTTTTTATTTTTATATTAATTTGTGAAATCTATCATGTCTACTGATGGAACATTAGTTGCTTGAACACCAAATAGACAAAACATTCCGTGGCAAGTTAAATTTACGAAGCATCATCATCACTGTTACCACATACAATCAAAATTGATACAATCACGACTAACGTGAAGACCATACAAACTTTAGTACTGCACACGAAATACCAAAGACCGGAGATGCGTTGGAGTGATCAGTTACAGGTAAGAAATAGAAGAGACGTTTCGTGATTTAACCAGGTTTTTGATCTCATGCAAGTATTATACCTTACTAAGAATATGTAATTAGAATTTAATAACATTTTTCTAGAACTATGAAAATAGTACTTAAGTGAAACGCACATCACTGACACTTTTCAATCATGTTTTCCACGATATCCTGGAGGTCTAGATCGAGAATTCCAAAGTGTTTCTTCATATCCTTTTGTACTATACCCATAATTCATTTAGACCGTCCCAATTAAGGCATTCTAGAAATGTTGGTTCTTCAAAATAGCTTCATATCATTCTTTTAGAAATTCGGAACTATTTTTATCATGTATGAATATAACTTTACTTGGTGTTATTCTTTGTACACACTGCTCTCTGAAAATCTAAGTACCCCATGGTAGAGAAAATCAGTTTATCCAATAGAAAAAAATTATTCCTATTTGACCAACATTCAATCACAGGAAAATCTTTGTGTTTGTATGTCTCAAAAAATAGTATTAGGATTGATTACAAGAAAACAAAAAAACTCCGAGAAAGTATCTACTACAACCGCTCTGCCCACAAAAACTCACAAAACTTAAACGGGTTCGAATTCAACGTAATATATCTAAATTCCACCCAATTGTTGGATTAAAATATAGTTAAAAATTAGTTTGGCCCCAGCCAAAATCACTAATTACGGATACAGCTAACCCTTGACATGAATACATTTAAGAAACGAATTGGATTAATTATTTTTTTCTCTTTTCTTAAGCTATTTGAGTTTAAATTTGAGCTTAATATACTTGTAATTTTGTAGTTTCTGCACTTGTATAGATTTATTACATACTACCTGTATTTCAAATTATATTAATATTATTGAGCTCAATGAGCACTCTTCAATTTTGTAAAATATTTTGTCTAAGTAAACTGAAATGCGCCCGAGCACTAGCTTCTGGTCTTTCGGGCTGCAATGCCTAACATAGGCTTGTCAAGCGCGGCAATTTTTTAGCCTTTAAACGAAATGCAACAGTGGCGTAGAATCTCTTTTAAACATACGCCTACTTTGAATTACGTAAGCGGAAGGTGTCTAGCCTCCTTCTCAGAGAGTACTGTACAATATGCCCGCGCTTGATATCTCTGAACCTAATACATTAAATAAAAATATTTGAGTTTGAATTAGAATTGTTATGTTTCTCTCTTGAGGACATGAGCTGATGAAGCTACAGTTGCTTCTTCCATCATATACGACGCGTATCCAGAAAGTAAGTTTTCCGATTTTTTCCCTTTGAAAGTAAACGTAATTAGCCGTGTCAATTGCGCATGCGTAACAAATCTATGACGTATCAATCATATGCCAGCCGGACAGGTCCCGCTTGGTTCCAGTGGCGTGGCAGCAGTGGTCCGAAATGGAAGCTCTTATTCCTTCTCCCGCCGCCTGCGAGGTTCGGTCGGTGATAAAGTTCTTTAATGCACAAAGCATTGCGCCAATTGAAATTCATCAGCAGCTCTGTCAGGTCTATGGGCCGAACATCATGAGTAAGCAGATGGTGCGTCGCTGGTGTAGGCAGTTTTCCGAAGGTCGTCAAAGTGTCCATAATGAAGAGCGTAGTGGGCGACCGTCCCTCATCAATGATGATCGTGTTGATCTGGTGAAGCAGTGCATCGTGGAGAACCGTCGCTTCACGATTACGGAGCTGAGGAGCCATTTTCTGTAGATATCGCGATCCTTGTTGTATGAGATTGTCACTAAGCACCTGCTGTTGAAAAAAGTGTCAGGTGGGTGCCGAAAAACCTGACACCTGAACACAAAATGCAACGTTTAGGAGCAGTACTGACATTTCTGCAACGGTATCACCATGACGGTGACGAGTTCCTCGACAGAATCGTCACGGTCGATGAGACTTGGATTTCGCACTTCACCCCGGAAACCAAGCAGCAGTCAATGCATTGGCGGCATAGTGGATCTCCGGTCAGAACGAAATTCAAACAGACGCTGTCGGTACGGAAAGTGATGTGCACTGTGTTCTGGGACAGGAAGGGCACTCTGCTCATTGACTTCCTTCCAAGAGGTGAAACAGTGAACGCTGACCGTTACTGTGAAACACTGCGAAAATTGCGACGTGCCATTCAAAACAAGAGGTATGGAATTCTTACTGCAGGTGTTGTGCTCCTCCATGACAATGCTCGTCCACATACGGCTCGGCGCACAGCAGCTGTTTTGACGGAATTTGGCTAGGAGTTGTTTGATCATCCACCCTACAGTCCTGATCTTGCTCCCAGCGATTTTCACGTTTTCTTGCACCTCAAGTAATTCCTGTCCTCCGGTGAGCGTTTTGGCAACAACGAAGAGCTGAAGACGTCTGTCACACGCTGATTCCATTCACAGGCGGCAGAGTTCTACGACAGAGGGATACAAAAGTTGATCCCACGATAAGACAAGTGTCTCAATTCTGATGGTGGCTATGTTGAAAAATAGCTGAAACATTGCTGTACCTGTTGCCAATAAATATTTTCCTGAAAGCGTGAGTTCTTTTTTTTTAAATAGGGAAACTTACTTTCTGGATGCGCCTCGTATCTTGTATGCAATTTGATCTCTGTATAAGAATTAATTATACATGTGTACTAAATTCACAATTAGTTACTCACAGCCATCTTTATTCCATTACAAATACACCACAGTCATGTTGCATATCGTTGGCTTACTTCTAAAACTCTGTAAGTCCATTTTTTACAAACTGTGTATATTTTCAAAATACGTATGCTGAAAACACCTCGTGAATGTTCAAAGGTTCCCATAATTAAAATAAAATAATGAATACATAACTTGCACAGTAAGTCTACACAAACAAGATATACACAATAAAATAGGAACATATTTTATGTAGAACAACATCACAGAACTCAAAAACGACCCCACAACACAGTACCACACCATAATAAAAAAACCAATAAACAAAAACAGACACACAATACCGAGCAACAAGAAACAACAACTAACACCAATCTAACCAGAAGCACCCAAACTAAACGCACTATCGAAAATACACGAAGAAAATATACCTATCATACAGTCTATCACCGAAACGCACCAACACACAAACTAGCCACATATATGGACAAAATCATAAGAAACAACATAAAAATTCGAAAAACATGTAACAATAAAAAACAATATAGACCTAGTGAATAAAATAAAAGACAAACACATTCCACACAGTACAGCATTAGTAACTTTTGACATAACCAACCTATATATAAATATACCCATAAAGAATATACTACAGATACTAGAATAGATACTCAAAAACAACAACACACCACAAGAACACATTGAAGAAATCATTCACATTACAGACACCATCACAAAAAACTACTTCTCATACAACAACAAATATTACACTCAAACAGAAGGCCTACCCGTGGGATCACTCATTTCCAGCATACAGTAGAAATATTCTTACACAACATAGAATAGACATATATACTAAACAAATACAACAACAAATACGCAGACATCATATATTGGCAGAGATACGTAGACGACATACTAATAATATACAAAGGAAACAAAAGACATAAACAAAATACACCCAAAGCTACACTACACATTAGAAACTGAAAGCAACAAATCCATAAATTTTCTAGACATCACAATAACAAAAGTTGACAAAAATACTTACTCAAAATCTACAGAAAACCCACAACAACAACAAAAACAACAACAATACACGTACACAACACATCCAATCACCCAACACAACACAAACAAGCTGCATTCTGAGCAATGGTACACAGCCTACTCAACATAACAATGAACCAACAAGACTACAAAGAAGGTTTAAACAGAATCAAATACATAGCACAAGAAATGGATACAATCCTGACATAATAAAAAAGACAAAGCAGAATTAGAAAAAACATAGGAATACAACACAAACACAAGAATACAAAAAAGAATACATCACACTAACATACGAAAACAAAAACACACACAAGATTGCACCTTCATTCAAGAAATTAAATTACAGCATCTCATACAGAACACAAAACACTCTACAAAAGCATCTCAACAGGCAGACAATACAAACAAACACATGCAAGCACACAGGCGTATACAAACTCAAATGCAATACCTGCAACAACTTCTACGTAGGTCATACAGGCAGATTATTTCAAACACGTTGCAAAACACATCACAGCCATAATCAAATTACAAAAAAACTTTCACATATCGATGGCTGAGAACCAGACTGTTCCAAGTCCTTTTCACTATTTTTTTTTCAGGAGAGCTATTTTAAGCTTCCGACATTCAAAGCTTCATGAGACAATTTGGAATAGCCTCATAGCAAGGTTATAGAGAGGAATATGTATAATTTTGTTCAATTCATATATGCAGAGAAGAACTGGAACACAATGAAACACAGATTTCTTTCTTATAAAAAGTTTGACTTAGAAAAGTCTAGTTCTCAGCCATCGATATGCAGAACACATCACAAACGCCAGCAATAAAAACATAGACATGGAAATTCTCCAACCGAAAAACCAGAAACTAAACACACTAGAACAAAACGAAATATACAGGCATACAAAAACACACCCGCATCAAATCCTCAACACACAACTCAATTTGAGAGCATACAATTTTTGACTCCACATTGCACTACACAAACACACCCCCAAGGGAAACGCAATCAGAAGGCGCGAAGACCACCCAGTTCTGATGATAGCCCACAATAAGATAACATAGTTAATTAACACGAAAAGCAGATATATATATATATATATATATATATATATATATATATATATATATATATACTTTATATTCCGAAAGATGTGTAAGCAAAATTCAGGCTTAATTATGATGATGATGATGATGATGATGATAATGATTGTAGTGGTGATGACGATGGTGATAATGATAGTAATTATTATTGTCATAGTGACGATCTTCCTGTTTTTGTCTAACTCTGAGATATATTTTCTAGTTTCAAATGCCTTTCCAGAGACATATGCGTCTATTCATACCTCCCTTGCCTCTCGAGTTTAATAGTTATCTGTATTAGAAATTCTGCTCTTTCTCATCCCTAATAAATGTTCTATCAATTTCTCGTGACTTTTATAAGCCACTATTCTAATTATATCAATTTTTACTTTACAAAACAATTAATTTCTTGCACTTCATATTTCTTTTCCTTTTCTTTCCTCTCATTTCACTTTTCCTCCTCCTTATTCAAGCGTTATCTCTTATTTCCTTCTTCGTTACTTCCTATCTTCTTTTCTTGTTTCCTTCTTCCTTTTTCCTTTACTTCTCACTTATTGGAAAATAAATTTTTGGTTCTGAATTGGAAGGTACGACTAGTGTGATGAGGTATTCCTACAATGAATTATAACTTCGTCATTCTTTCTTTTTCCTTCTCTTTCCTTCTATTCTTCATCTTACAAAATATCGTATTACTTTTTCTTGCGTCCAATGGTGGAGAAAATTTGTTTTCACTTACAACATAACACGAAAGAGTACATCGTTTGTTTTCTGGAACGAAAATCATGAAGTCGCCGGACCAGCAGAGAAGATAACATAAAATCATATTGACAGATGTACATTGGTTTTAAACTAACAACCAAAGTTTTGACGTATCTGTAAAACATTCAACTATTTCCTATACTATAGTCAAATGTTATGTACTGACTCTTACTGAAATATTTGGGTACTTCTTTTACGGTTTACACTAAACTCATGGTTTCTGATTGAGGTTCTGGCTGATATGATCATCTGTTATGAGACAGTATATTTCACCTGGCAATATGTGTCACAGGAAGAACAATAAAATTGTTTGTATACATCTGAAGTTTCATTAGTGTAATATGTAGTTAGTCGGCGATGTATGCAATGGAAGAGAAAAGTACCACATTATCTTCTGGCCTAGTTGTCTCATAAGTGATGCCTTCTTGGTATCACTGTGAGGTTCAGATCTGTCTTCTGACAATTGACTAAACAACAACTAAACTCACGTCATGCATCATGTGACCTCCAAGAAGAAGGTCGCCTTGACGACGTTCATTCACATTACAGCGGTCTGAACTTCCATGTCCTGAAATTGTTCCGAACTCACAAAAATATTTTTCACACAGCGTCAAAGCTGTGTCTTGACAGTTACGTAGACTATGCCAAAATTAGATTTAACATAGTTTGCCTTACTAAATTTCTGAATAAATTTATACCAATACTGTAACTTTAAAAAATTCCTATAGGATATATTAATAATTGCTATTATTATAATAACGTGTTCCATTTTTAAGCATAGTAAAACGTCTGTAAGGCACAAGCAATACAAAATACGTACTTACAAATGGCTTTTAAGGAACCCACAGGTTCATTGCCGCCCTCGCATAAGTCCGCCATCGGTCCCTATTCTGTGCTAGATTAATCCAGTCTCTACAATCATATCCCACTCCCCTCAAATCAATTTTAATATTATCCTCCCATCTACGTCTCGGCCTCCCCAAAGGTCTTTTTCCCTCCGATCTCCCAACTAACACTCTATATGCATTTCTGGTTTGCCCATACGTGCTATATGCCCTGCCCATCTCAAACGTCTGGATTTAATGTTCCTAATTATGTCAGGTGAAGAATACTATGCGTGAAGTTCTGCATTGTGTAACTTTCTCCATTCTCCTATAACTTCATTCCTCTTAGCCCCAAATGTTTTTCTAAGAATCTTAATCTCAAACACCCTTAATCTCTGTTCCTCTCTCAATGTGAGGATCCAAGTTTCACAACTATACAGAACAACAGGTAATATAACTGTTTTATAAATTCTAACTTTCAGATTTTTTTGACAGCAGACTAGATGACAAAAGCTTTTCAACCGAATAATAACAGACATTTCCCATATGCATTCTGCGTTTAATTTCCTCCTGAGTATCATTTATATTTGTTACTGTTGCTCCAAGATATTTGAACTTCTCTCCCTCTTCGAAGGATAAATCTCCAATTTTTATATTTCCATTTTGTACAATATTCTGGTCACGAGACATAATCATGTACTTTGTCACAAGCAATAGTTCCGAAATATATTATCCAGAACTTAATGTTAAATTAGTGACACATTTATAGTGATTTCGATCACAATACCTGTTGGGGGAATTCCTTTCACGGAATACATTTTTAAATTAAATGAAAACAGGAATTTCAATCATAAACATCTAACGAAATGAATCATTTTTAAATGCCACTGGCAAAAATGAGAAAGAAGTTAAAATCTGTAGCAATAATACGAAATAGATTAATATTTATTTGTGAACAAAGACTACGATACTATGTTACAATGTTCAGATAAAAATATCTAAAATATAAATGTTAAGTTCAAAAGAAAAGAAATCCACATCTAGATGTTTAATAGTAATCTAAATATTCACAGTAATATTCATACTATAGTATCCATGGGTAAATATGTCCATTATTTCTGTTTTGTGTCGTAATTTATCAGTCTTAGATTGCGAGAGAGGTAATGAACATACAACTAATCGAAATGCGACGTGAAGTTGTAGAATAAATTAACGGTGTTGTAATTAAGTAACATTCAAATTATTAATGTAAAAATGTGCATGAAAACATCTAGGATATTTAAAATACACAAAACATACCTACGTAAATGAAAGACGAACTCAAGTTAGGGGACCAGCAGTGCCACTAAGATTTCCTCCCCCTCTTTGCAGCTATATGAAAAAACTGTACATTTAATGCTCAGAACTACTAATAATATGGTGGAGAGTTTTCTATTCATTGCAGTTCATCATGTATGGAGAATTTCATTCAACATAGCAAGAAAGAGATAATGAAACTCCCTTTGCCCAGCTCCAGACTGGACACACTAACATTAGAGCGCCTATTAGCAAGAAATAATATCAATAATCACAGATGTTTCGAAGCTAGGTGTTGTCTGGAAATATCCAGAATATAAGGCAAACAAAGACGTTTCTTAGTACCTTAGATCTGAACAAAACGAAGCAAACATAATTAAGATGAAGCAAATTAAAAATGATTATAGCACCAAATAATTTTTACTGTAATATGGCTGCAGGCATTTAACCGCATCGAAATTGTATGAAATTGAAAATTATTATAAAAGTAGTAGTATTAGAATTTATTTATTTAACCTGGTAGAGATAAGGCCGTCAGGCCTTGTCTGCCACTCTATCAGTGGATTACAACTATAATATGAAGATTAAAATTACAATTAATATTAAATTTACAATTACAATAAAAATCAAAGTACGAAAAGATTACCTGATTAATGAAAAGTAGTCAATTTATCAAAGAAGTTAAGAACAAAGAATATTTTTTTGTATTCACTGAATTACAAATTAAACCTAGAATAAACAAAATGTATAGTGATGAAATTATCGGATATTGAAATATTTTGTGATAGATTAAGAGAACTGTTTACAAGAAACCATGACTGAACGAGTCTCAATTATTGACCAAGTGCCTAGAAAGTTTGCGTTTGAATTAAATTTTATTTCGACAGCCCTGATTTCGACAGAGTCTTAGCAGGGCTATTGTGAAAAAGGATGAGTATGAGGAGGTGCGATTGGGTGGTATTATTGTTTCATGGCGAGAGCGTCTGTTCAGATTGTAGTGGGAAGAAAGGTAAGTGAAGCGAGACGACAGGTACGAAAGAATAGAAGAGTTCAAGATTTCGAAGAGAAGGAGAAGTGAATGTAACTTTCTTTTCTTACCTAGTTTCAGCCAACCTATTGCTTCCAGGAATGGGGTATTATGATCATATTTACGAACATTGCGTACAAAAAGTACACACAAATTATGAGCACGTTGAAGTTTCATTTTGTTGTCGCTTGAACTGTCAGTCAGTAAAAGTCAACATAGTCAAAATAGGGAAAAACAAGCGTCTGCACAAGGCACTTTTTTAAGCAAGAGGAAAGAAGAACAATTATTCTTTTTAGCACATGGATAATAGAATATACTTTTCTGCAGGTTTCTGTGATTTGCAAGTCCCAGTTGAGATTATTATCCATGTGACTGCCAAGATTTTTTACTGAAGAACTGAAAGGGATATGCACTGTACTTACTTTAACGGGGAAAATGTCATGGTGTTTTACAGCGTCGCTTTACCGTTTGTGTCCTAATATAATTGCTCGTGTCTTACGTTGGATATTTTGATTCGTGAACTTTTATTTGTTATAAACGTTAAGGTGTTGTGGACATTTTTAATCTGGAAAATTTTAGTCAACATACCGGTATATATCTGGCATCAAGAGTACAAAATACCGGTTACAGACACCAAAATTAATTATATTGAAATATAAGTAGATATTATAACATAAGCTTTAATCGCCTTTAGTGTATGTATTAGCAAATAGACATTCAGAATTTCAATTGACAATAGAGAAGGTAATTATAGCGTACCTAAGAAGTTTGTGAAGCAGAAAACGAATGAGGAGTTTATCCTCAGTGGTGGTACCGATGATGGCGTTTTCAGCGGTTTTTTTGTGACGGTGACTGACACTGTGGCAATAATGGTATTGATAGTGATATTGATAGCGATGACAGTGGTGATATTGGTGTTGTTTGTATTAGTGATAATTTTAATATTTTTATTGGTGGTTGTGTTTATGGTGGTGGTTTTATTATGGGTGCTAGTAATGGTAATGGTGGTGATTGTGGTAATTTTTTAGGTTGTCGTGTTAGCGTTCTTTGTGACAATGATTCTGTTTGTTCTTACTTTTCTTCTTTTACCTTTTAGCCTGCGTCTTGTTCTTTTCACACCAATGCTGTGCTAACGTATCTTTCTGTCTCGATGTTGGGCGTCCTAAGCTTCTCTTTCCAATTTGTGTCTAATCTCCAATTCTCTTCACTAATTTTGTGTTCCCCATACGACCAAAGTGTTCATTTAATTTAATTTTCTTATCTATTATCCAGTAACTCCCAGGTTAAATTTTCATTCATCTCAAATTACAACGCTTCTGATTTCATCCCAACGTAATTTTTTTAATTATTCTTAAAAATCTTGATATATGTAGTTTAATGAAGTTGTGTTGTGTTTTTGTACAGATTTTTATTGTGATTATGGTATAGGTAATTTTCAGTGGTTTTTAGTATTTTGTACTTGTGGCGGTAATTGTGACGACAGACTTAGTTGACAGTTACATATGAAAGGATCAGGAGTTCGATTATTATCTATAGATAGGGTGACCAGACGTCCTCTTTTGTCCGGACATGTCCTCCTGTTTAGGTCTTTGTCCGGGGTCCGGGCGGATTTAAAAAAAATAAAGAAATGTCCTCCTTTTCGTAACTTGTAGATATGCCTAATATTTTTAAATTATCTGATTTGACGCCTTTTTCAAATAATTTGCCTGTAGGTGGCAGAAGCATTGACGGAATATACTTTTTGCCAACTATCATAACTCTCTTTGTTTACAAGGAAATATTAAATTCACATTTTGAGCGGTCTTTTTTTATGTATTTTGATCTTAATTACAGTTCCCTTAGCTTTCATCTGTAGTTAACAGTAAAATCATTTAATATCAAGTTTTATCATAAGTATGCTGTAATAAAATAGATATTGACATAATTTTAAGTATAATGTAGGTCTAAGCCCAAATCAAAATATATATTTTCTGTCCTCTTTAATAATTATAATGTCCACACTTGTGGAGTAACGGTTAGCGCGTCTGGCCACGAAACCAGGTGGCGCGGATTCGATTCCCGGTCGGGACAAATTACCTGGTTGAGATTTTTTCCGGCGGTTTCCTTCAACCCAATATGAGCAAATGCTGGGTAACTATCGGTGCTGGACCCCGGACTCATTTACCGGCATTATCACCTTCATCTCATTCAAACGCTAAATAGCTAAGATGTTGATAAAGCGTCGTAAAATAACCTACAAAAAATTATAGTTCCCTTGACTTTCATATGTAGCTAACTGTAAAACCATTATTAATTTTATTGTAAATATTTTGTAAGAAAATAAATATTGACGTAATTTATAGTATAATACAGGCCTAAGCCTAAATCTAAGTACATATTTTCTGTCCTCTTTTTTCGATCAATGTCCTCCTTTTTGAAGCTTTGTTTCTTCTTTTCTACCGATGTGAATCTGGTTACCCTCTCTATAGAATCTGTCTGGTTTATTGTAGGCAGAGTGGTCGAAGACAATGTCTTTCCAGGGTGTCATCGGTACTTTAAGAGTTAGTTGTTATCGTATTTAATTTCGTGGTTTTAAGCTAAAGGGAGTTGAAGAAATTTAAGAGGGTCAAAGAATCTTATCTTCGGTTCCTTCGAAGGGCGTAAATCTGAGCTATGCCATACATTAACGAGTTGTTAAAGAACTCTATCTCTGATTACAAGAGTTCTAGGTAACTTCTGTTCCTTACACTAAAAAATAGTTTACATACGTGTCTCTGAGGGCCACAATGCCCCGTGAGATCTCAAAAGACAACATGAGACAAAGTAGAAAATGTCAGGACTAGCTCAATAAACCAACGAAGTATGTATCTCTGAGGCTGGATAGCAGATGAGCTCTCGAAGTGTGAAAGGTCTCCTTTTATTATTGCTGTTTTCCGTATGAATATTACTGTCCTGTTATTGAAATGTCATTTTTCATAAATTTAGTTGTTAAATAGGAATGTTAAAAAGATTTCATTAGAATTTACGCTTTCAAACTTGAATGTGTTAACGATTATAATCATTATCATCATCTTCATTAATCTAATCATCAACCCTCTAACCTTCCAACCATTTACCAGTTCCACCCCTTCTCATGTGATAATTCTATACATGCATTTATCTTTTAAAAGTTACAGGATTTATTTATCATGTGGCGGCTGTTACTTCGCTATACATCTCAACACCTTTTCCCCATCCTGAAAGGGTCTTCCATGATTCACATTCTCGACCTCGCAATTCTTCTCGAAAATTTCGAATTGTAGCTTTAGTAAAGTCTTCGGGAAAAGAAAGGCAGAGGGAATCACACGACGATTTGAGTTCGACATCTAACTGTCTCATCAAGTTAACTTGCGGATTATCTGCTCTGATTAATGATAGACAGATGTTACAATGTTGAAGAAAAGCTTCCCACGAAGCGCGTATTAACTGAAGTCCTTTTAACGTTTTACTAGCGTACAGCATGCTATTTGGAATATGAGCCGGGAGGAAAAGCATTTCTTTAACAGAGCTTCGAAGGATCTTATCAACATCTTCCAAAAACTTCGAGATAATTTATGTAAGGGAGCCATTTGCAGGGGATATATGAGCTTGGGCCAGATATATTGATTAACAATATTAAGTTTTTCATCAGGCCACAACATAGGTGTCGATACTAAAAGTTCAAGATCCTGACGAAGGAAAACTATCATTTTTTCGGAATTAAACTGCAGTTCATCATTGAAAGTTATTCCTAAGTATTTTATTGTGTCTTCTGGTTCAATTGCCTTTATATTCGAGTCATGGTGAAGAAACAAATTATTTTCAAGTAGATTTCCTTTATGAATATTAATTGACGACGATTTCTGGGCATTGAGTTGTAGGCCAATATTTTGAAGTAAAGATGTAACCATCATAACGAGCTCTTGTGCTGCGTTCATGGATTTACCAATGACAACTATGTCATCTGCAAAGGCTGATATAGTAAGACTGTCTAAATCGGAATTAATTTGGAAAGCATATTGGTCAATGATATATGTTTCTGTCAGTTCTTTAATAATGAAATCAATGGATAATTAAACAAGAGAGGGGACAATGGAGATCCTTGAAATACCCTTCTTTTGACTTCGATACGATCAGACTTTGAACCTGAAGAATTGATGGTAGTGAAGTTTCCTTTGGTTAAAGTTTTTATTAATTCGCGAAGGCGAGTCGGTAAAGGCTGCGTGTAAAGTGTTTGTTCTAGATGTTCAAAACCCACGTTTTTAAAAGCCTGAGTCATATCCAACATGACGATATTAAGATCTTTCTTATCTTGCTTAACATGTCGTAAACAACCGTCAACTAACGAAATATTGATGTATGTACCTGGTTGACCGACGAAACCCCTATGGTTCTCATTCAAAAGGACGAATTGTCTCATTTTTACATCAATAACTCTCTCAATTAATCGTCTAACAACAGAACATATAGAAATCGGTCTCCAGTTGGAAGGATTGCATCGCTCTCCTTTCTCCTTATAGATTAAAATAGTTCTAGCATCTCTCATTCCATCAGGCACGACATTCCAGTCCATCATGATTTCCAAAATTTTATTAATTACTGAAGCACAATCTATTAACTTCAAAGTTCGAATTAACACTCGATCTGGCCCAGCTGCGGAATCCGCTTTCATTCCACTTAATGCCCGTTGAATATCTTGAACTGAAATTTGAAACATCTGGTCAAGATCATCTTGCTGCGTATTAGCATAGATCATGTTATAATTATCTAGTATAGTATTATTCGAAGTACCCCATTTTTTCCCATAGCTTCCTTTAAAGTTCCTGTCGGTATTTTACAAGAATCATCTCTCTCATTATTATTCAAAATTTACCGAACACATTTCTTCCGTTCATTATAATACTGATACTGCAAAAGATCATAATTATACTTTTCACGTCTCTTCTTTCTATCCCTTTTTGATAGTTTTTCCGGATTAGAGGTTTTAGCATATGTACGATCATTAGATTTAAAAATCCTTTTATGTTGTCGCATATCAAAATAAAGGCGCGCAGGATGTTTAGGGTTGGAAGTTTATTTCCGATTTCTTGCAGCACCATTATAAATAAACTCATTATATAATAAATTAAAATCTTCCAGACAGGGCTGTTTACCCAACAGTTCGGCAAATTTTGACTCGAAAAGCCAACCTGATTGCGCAATTTTTGTAAATGCACTGAATTATCATCTGGAGAAGATTGCTTATGATTGCTGTTTTCATTACCGATTTCATTAACAATCTGAGACTTACTGACATGGCGCTGAACAACTCTTTCTCTATGTTTATCAGGATGAGATTTAGTGATGTGCGTACTCACCCGAACATACAATTTTCTGCAATACGGGCATGGTGTTGAAGTAATTTCAGCAGCATCCCCAGATCTATTACGTAAACTACTAAATTCAGTGTCTTGACCAATTCCATCCTCTGGTGAATCCATTGTGAATTGTTCACTTAATAAGTAATTTGTTTAACAAATTTTTCTGAAGTATGTATAATTCACTATAAAGTTTGTAGAAAGAATAAAATATGTCACAAAATTACACGTGGCAACCACAGTAAACAACTAAGCTTGAGAAGAACTAATATTCCTGTTGTAAATTCAGAGATAAAGATGTTAAATTTCCTTACATCAATATTACCACAAATAGATAAGCATTGGATCTAACTCTTGAAGCAAATATATAAATATATTACATCCGAGAATGTGAATTATATTACCAAAATAACATGTTTATAAACGCATTCCATCAAATTAATGTCAAGATCTCCTGTGTAATCGTGGGAATTTGGGATTATATTAAACATAACTTTTTAATTTCATGATTATAAATATAATCAAAATGCTTTTAAAAATTACTGCCAAAGAATACACTGAGATATTTTACGCTATCGCTATCAATTAATTTGTTTTTGATTTAATATCTTGTTATTAACGAAACTATTTCTTATTTAAGGGAAAAGGATAGGCCTACTGAAAATTTCAGTTTTTTTAATTTGACAGATAATGTAATTTTTGCTATATATTTTTAAACTTACTCAATATTACAATTCTGAGCTCACATTTCACAAAAATAAATTGTTCTACCAAATATATTAGTTCCATTTTTTTAAGTATTGTGTTTACAAGAGAATAATATACAAATTCATTAGAAATTATGTTATTTAAAAATTAAATGTGCAAATTGAGATTTACGCTTTTTACTTTCTTCATTTTTAAATTCGCCATTGTAGTTATTTATCATACGTATCAAAGACAGAAAGTGATACTTTTGTGTATGAGTGAGACATTTACGGACGAGACGTTAGCCGAGTCCGGAATTTCGAAACAAGTGCGCGAAAGACACTTTCGTACTAATTACATACAATAATTTTTGGCACAACTACATGAAAATTCTATATGAATTAATTAACTTATTAAATAAATCATAGACTCTTGCCATTTCTGTAGGCTAGGAGTCACGGCCTAATAATACTACATTGTCTTCATAATAGATCTAGTTACAACTAACGTAATTATTGTTGTGTATTTATAGTAGATCGTTACAACAACATCAAGTATTTTGTTAATTATTTCTGTTTCTGTAAGTGAAGCTAAATAAAACTACCAGTTAGCATTTTTATTAGACTGTAAGGCATTGACTACAATTTCTATGTTCCTAGTCTGGGATGTCGGCGATACTGTGACGTGATAGCTTCCATAATGATTCGTCATAGCTGTTTTCATTACTATGACAATTTTGCAGTATTCGTACGGAAAAGTGAACCGTAACAATGGTTTTGGCGTATGCGTACAGCAAAAAAGAACTTTCTAACCAATAACGTACTATGAACAACTGCAGTTTTCATATAGGTATGCCAAAATTATTATTTTTTCTTTAAGTTTTCATAACAATTCCTGGTAACAAGGTTTCAGCCGAGAATTTGTCTCGAATGTAATGATAAATGTCTGTAAAAATTCCGTGCATTTATCTTTAATAGTCACCAAGTTATGTTGATTTTCACATAACAATACGTAAAGATATGTAACTTATAAAAACAAACAAACGAAGTTTCTGTGGTTAAGTAGGCAGTGAGTGTCATGCCATATAACATAGCGTCTCATTCCATCTGGGTCACTTAGGCCATAAAATATATTGGGCGCAAAGTAGTCATACAAAGGGATCTTATTTATTTATTTTTTTTTGTTAATATCGGATACCGTAATGAATTTTTGTAAACTTTTAGTAACTCTCCTCTTAAATATGTAACAGGTATTGTTTTGGAAACATTTATTTTTACGTCATTCTCAACAAATATATATATATATATATATATATATATATATATATATATAATTTATTTTGTTGGTCTATTCAGTTTTTCCGATTAGTTTGTACATTGAAATAAAGTATATAGTTGTTTTCATAGCTGATCGAATAATTTTTTATGAACATTTTTAACATTTTCGGCGAATAAGAGAGCCATAATATGAGATATTATCCCATACCCTATCCTAATATTGTTCGCGAAAATTATTACAAATGGAAGAGGACCTAAAATTGAGCTTTGTGACACTTCACAATACAAGTTAAGTGAATCAGAAAACTTGTTAAATAGATGAAGGAAGAACTGGCTGTCACTGAAACAGTTTTTTAATCGGTTTACGTTACATAATTAGAGAGGCCTTAGCGAAGTCAGGAAATACGTAGAAGCTATAATCAGGAACCAGAGGGGGATGTGTTTAGCTACATCGGGGAAACCAAAGGACAAAGAGGCGTAGGATTTATAGTAAAGAAACATCTTAAGAACTGTATAAAAGAGATAAGAGGAATATCTCAGAGAATCACAGTCTTATCACTGAAGATGGGCGAGAACTCAGTTGCAATAATACAAGTATATGCCCCCACTGAATCGAGCATGGAAGAAGAGATAAATAATTTCTACGATCTCCTGGACGGCACAATTAGTAACAACCAAGAGAACAGGATCTTCATAATTGGAGATTTTAATAGCAAAGTAGGTAGCAAGGAATTTGAGGACGAGGAGCCAATGGGGCCTTACGGCTACGGAATAAGAAATGACAGAGGTGACAAGCTTATACATTTCGCGCAGAGCCATAGGCTAAAAATTGTTAACACCTTCTTCAAGAAAAACAAGGACAGCAGATGGACCTGAATCTCCCCACATGGAAAAACAAAGAACGAAATTGATTTCATATTGGCCGACAATCTAAGGGACATAAGAAACATCCAAGTTATAAATGGCCTCAAATTCAACACAGACCACAGAATGGTGCGCTTGAAAGTATGTATGAAGAAGAAAAGACGCCCATTCGTGAAAAACAAGAGTAACAACTCGGACACAATCAACCAAGATATATTCCAAGAGACGCTGAAGAAGAGCCTACAAGACCTATTACTTAAACCTGAGTTGAAAGTACAGTCTTTCTACAATCAACTAGAAACGAGCATAACAAATGCCGCCAAGAGTTCCCATAAACCGAATAACGATACAAACAAGAAGAGCAAGTTGAAAGAAAGCACCAGAAAATTGATAGAGGAGAGAGAAAGAGTGAAACTGGAAGCAAACACCAACCAACAGAAGAAAGTAGAATATGCAGAACTAGACAAGAAGGTCAAAAGAGAGATCAGGAAAGACTTGAGGGAACATAACACGAACATGGTCAGGAGAGTGATGGAGAGTTCGAAGTCGGTGAAGAAAATAAGAAAGGAGATGTCAACAGGGAGAAATTGGATTCTAGGAGTCAAGGGCGAAAGAGGAAGAAGACTGGCTTCAAGAGAAGAAATTGTGCGCCACGCTACGGAATTTTATAAACAAGTCTACACAAGCAGATTGGAACAAGATGATCCCATTCAAGAATATAAGATTCCAGAGAGCAACCATGAGGAGTTTTCTAGCACCATATCCATCATCCCCGCCGAGGTGGAAGCAGCAATAAGGGAGACAAAGTCAGGGAAATGCGCAGACGATGATGGCATCTTCAACGAATACCTCAAACTGGGAGGCCAAGACCTAGTACCAATCATTACAAACCTGTTTAATGAGATCCTAAAATCAGTAGAAATACCCAATGAGTAGAAGTAGAGCACGATAATCCTACTTCACAAGAAAGGAGGAAAATATGATATCAACAACTACAGGCCGATCAGCTTATTGCCAAACATGTACAAACTGTTCACGAAGATCATAACTAAAAGAATGACAAAGATCTTGGTTGAGAATCAGCCAATGGAACAAGCAGGTTTCAGATCGGGATTCAATACTATTGACCACCTCCAAACAACTAACCAACTCTTTGAAAAAGTGCAGGAATTTAATCTTAAAGTATTCATAGCGTTTGTAGACTACAGCAAGGCTTTCGATTCTGAAGAACACAAATATATCTGGCAAGCTCTCGCAAACCAGAGGATTCCAAGAATATACAGTACATCAGGCTCCTAGCAAAGCTGTACGAGGGGTGTAAAGCAAGAATAATGACGGAGAGAGAGGGCGAAAACTTTGAACTAGGCAGAGGAGTGAAACAGGGAGACCCGCTCTCTCCGAAGCTCTTCACATGCTTGCTTGAAAACCAATTCAGGAAACTGAATTGGGAAGTAAATACGGGATCACCATAGATGGACTGAGAATGACCCACCTCCGGTTCGCAGACGATATAATATTGATAGCGAAATCAGCAGCAGATCTAAAACAGATGCTTGAAGAATTGTACAGGATCAGCAAAGAGGCAGGCTTGTCCATGAACCCAGAAAAGACGAAACTAATGACCAACACGTCTGAAGACCGGATCCACTTAAATGGCCAGCCATTAGAATATGTGGAAGATTATACCTACCTGGGCTAGAACCTGTCCTTCTCCAGCAATTCAGAGAAAGAAATAAAGAGACGAATCAGCATGGCATGGAAGAAGTTCTGGTCTCTAAACTTCATACTTACAGACAAATTCCATAAACTAAGCTTAAAGGTTGAGACCCTGGAAAAATGTGTATTACATGTACTACTGTATGGATGCCAAACCTGGTCCCTAACATCAAAACAGAGGCGTATGCTTCAAACCTGCCAACGCAGTATGGAAAGAAAAATCCTGCAACTTTATCTGAGGAACAAAGTCAGGAACAAGGAGCTACGCAACCGTACCGGCATGAAAGACGTCCTAAACACCACAGAAAGCCTGAAGTGGAAATGGGGAGGACACGTGGTAAGGATGGACCACAGACGATGGACGCACAGACTGACATTGTGGGATCCCAGGATCGGCAGAAGAAGAGTGGGACGCCAGACAACTAGATGGGCCGATTTCTTCAAGAAGAAGGCAGGACCACATTGGACGAGCAGTACAAGAGACAGACAGCTATGGAGAAATCTAGAAGCCACCGTCCTCAGTGTATAGTGTGGTGCGAATCTTACAAGTGCAAGTGTTTGTGTACATAGAACACTCCTTAGGATCGGCTCACCTAACGAGTGGAGTCTACTGAGCCAAGCCCTGTCAATCAGGAGGCCCTTGCCCTTACGGGATCTAGTAGGCTTAATTTATTATTTATTATTATTATATTCTTACGACTTGTTAATGATCACTTATAGTGTTTTAGAGAGTAATATTTATTATTATGAAGCAAGATTATTTGTGGAATGACATCTGTGAAGTGGAAAGGAAAAGGAAGACCTGTGCCCCCTTCAAGGGATAGGAAAAATATGAAGATCATAAAAATAAAGTATGAAAAATAAATTAAGATGCTCGAGAAATGAACACTGTCATAACAATATTCATAGATGCATAAATTTATTCTTGGTTATTATGACAAAGATAAATAGTAGGTCCTAATAAACATTAATGTATGGAAAGCGGCTTATTCTTCGCCCGGTTACCCTTCTTCTGAGTTTCTCCTTTCTAGCCCTTATGTTCAAGATGCTCTCCAGTCTCTAATGATATTTTCATATTTGGAAATCATTGTTTATATGAATGTAGCTCTGATATAATTTCATCATCATAAATTTGCTTTCATGATTACTTGTGAGAATCACCTCAGCAATTTTACCGCACTCTTATTCGATTAATTATTTCTTGTTCCTTTGAGTTCATAATTTAAAATGAGTGTTGGAAGGTGATTCAAATGCATACTAATGTCTTTACACTTGACAGTTTCTGTATCCGTTTTGATTCCTTTTACTTTTTAAGACATGAGCTGCAGTCTTGATGGTATTTCTCCGTTTTATAGAGGTCGTAGAACTGCCTCAACAATATGAGGAAATATCATGTGTATTATTATGCACAAAATGAGCAGCCGTATAACTCTTATACCCTTATCTACTGGACACAAGTTACGTTTCACTTCTGCGTTCTGACACTAATTTCCTTATGTCGCGCTATGACTTACGTCGGATATCTTGTGAGACGATTTGCTACTGCATTCAACTCCCAACAATGACCATACTCAAACTCACACTCATAATTTCTGACACCATCATTATTACGTCATAACGAAAGAGGCTGACTCACTTAATTTGTTTTTCAATTATGCTAAGATTTTGTTAATTTCTTTGATTATTATTTGTGGAGGACAAAAATTTGGTGTAATCAGTGATGAAGACACTGGCCCGCTATCTTACAAAATCTTCCAAGAAATATATGAATTTTCGATGTTTGTGAGACTGCATAATAAATAAAACATAAAATTTAATTGCTCTCATTTAGACATACTGCTTTTCCGATGAAATGGTGTAATTGAAGTTGAAAAATATACACGAAAGAAATATACATATTGAGTACTATATAATAAATACACAAATATAACGGCTATACACCTTAAAATGGGCTCCACTGCGCCGTCGCCATTCCAAAAGTGGCATGACCAAGTAACAGTAAGTTTACAGGTGATTCAGCGCGACAGCATTGGGAAATAAAATCCCGCGACTTACACAATACCGTAATAGATGTAATTATTTGCTTACCTTGTGATAAACATTGGAACTATCGATCATCATCCCTAATGAAAATTTCAGAACTTGGAAAAAATATTTAAAAACACATTCTGACTTTCGCCTCTGCTGATAGAATTGGAACCTACGCACATGATCTATTTCATTTCAGTTTTGAATTGCTATTGTCTTACAAGATTATTAGTTTTAACAATTTCTTCTCTTTACATGCTGACATCTTGGATACGCCTGCTAGTTGAGCTAACTTTCATGACAGACTGTTCCAGCCTGTAGCCTATGTCTATAGAGTTTTTCGGATCTGATTGTTTATAATACATGATGAATGTTTTTGTTTTGGGTGAGACAGTAAATATTTCCATATTAATAGGACACAATATGAGCAAAATATTACTACAGCTACAGTGGACGGGTTCAAATCCTGGTTGGGACAAGTTACCTAGTTGAGGTTTTTTCCGGAGTTTTCCCTCAACCCATTAAGAGCAAATGCTGGGTAAATTTCGGCGCTGGACCCTGGACTCATTTCACTAGAATTATCACCTTCATATCATACAGTATAGAGCTAGATAATCATAGCAGTTGATAAAGCGTCGTAAAATATACCACTGTAGTGGAATAAAATTAATATCACTTGAAAATACAAAATTAAAATTATCAAACCATGAGCGAGAAACGAACAGGGTAATTTTGTTTAATTGGTAGTAAAACATTATGCCATTGAGCTACGACACACTTCGAAAGCAGCCTTTGTCAATGTCCAATCTACATATAGGCGCGGTGAACATCGTTGGCACCTGGAAAATTAATCGTTGTAAAATTATTATATCTGTAGGTTTTGTGAATTACAGTATACCATTATCTAAATTAAAAACAGATTACTGCAGATTATGTTTTTTCTGAAAGCGTTGGAGGGAAAGCAGTAAGTGGAATAGTAAAGATAATATGATACAAAATTTCGGTACAGGTATACTGCATGACCGCAACGAATATATTTTTAAGCCGGTCATTTTTTCTTTTCATGAGTGTACATCTGAGGCAGGCCAGCACGTGGTCGGAGACTCAAGTTCCACCAATGTTTCCTCCAATAATATGAATGCCTATGAACTAATATTAAATCATCGGTAAAGAAACTAGTACTGATAAGGAAGTAGAAAGATTTCATTCGAAATAATTGAGAAAGTGGTTGGTTGCAACACAACATGGAAATATTTGGCGTATTTAGATAAGCTCAAAGAACTTCAGCAAGAAATAAAAAACATTACAGACAAATAATCGGATAATGTAAGATATAAAAAATACTTGATAAACCAGCAACATTTCAAATATTTTCAAATTACCACGAGTACAATCTAAACGTCGAAATTAAGGACCATGTGCGCGCTGTCTCTTACCATTTGAAATTAAATACAAATCCGTAACAGTATAAAACAAATGACAATGAGCAGAGAATAATGAATATGAACAATGAGTAATTTATTGAAACTTAATTCTATTGACATGTATATTTGAGCAGTAAATATACATTTAAGCGGTTTAGGTACAGCTTACAGCAAGTAAAATTTCGGAAACAGTGAACATTTTTTCTCCATTATTTTATCTTGTACAATAATGAAAATTAGTATGTATAAAACACTGTCCTTCTGTTATATGAAAACAATATCTTTAGGACTAAAAAAAATTATTTACATTTTTTTTTTCCAGAATTCACTTCAGGATGAAGCGTTTCCCACATAACTCAAAAACCATCCGACATTCTGTGATTAAATTTTTTGCGAGTATTTATGCATGTCATATCTACAATATGATGCAAGATCACTACTCTACCTTTGATAAATTGTCTGATAAAAAATAAATTCCTTTTAAAAATGGTCAAATATCAGTATTTTCTTCTAACGTAAAATAAAAAAAATATATTATTTATTAAGAATGTAGTTGAAAGAGCATGATATTGTAAACATGAGTATCATCAATAAAATAAAAGAGACAGAACATGAAAAATTTAACAAGTTTATGAGTTATGAGGGAAACGCTTCATCACTGCACAGTAAATTGCCACCATTTTGAATTTTGAAAAAAAAAATATATATATATAAGTAATCTTTCTAAATGGTAAAAATATATTTTTAATATTGCAGGAGGACAGTGTTTTACACATACCAAATTTCATTGTTGTACAATGGAGGAAAAAAATGTTGAATATTTCCAAAAATTGTTTCGCTGTAAACTGTACCTAACCCCTTACGAATTTACTTTTACATTTCATTTGCATACGGACAAAAAGATAAAACATAGAGACCAAATTTTTAATAAACGAAACACAAGTGGTCGAAAGCATATAAGCCAAATTTTTAATGGACGAAAATATTGCGGTGCCATAATATAAAATTGGACAAAACTGACAAACGGACTGAATTACTAAATGATAAAACTACTGAGTTCGAAAGTATATATAACCAAAATACTAACAGAATTTACTACCCGTTCGTTGTAAATTGACCGGTGTTGATTCCACGAACTAGCAGAGTGCGGCATTCCCATGAATGAATTCTTTGATCCTCTCAATGCCCCGCGCACCGTACTGGCCTACGATGCCTTGTATACAACGACAATGGCGACATCAGCGCACAGCAGTCATGAAATAATGAGCTCATTCTGTTTCCTAGCGAATGCTCTGTACAATCGAGTATATACTACACACACCAAACAATCAACACAAAATTGCGCATAGGACAGTAAAATAATTCCCTTTTATATTAATGTGATAACGATGCTATTGGTCATGTTGTCGTTATAGATGATGATGGAGAAGATGAAGATCATGATGATGACTAGGATGATGGTGTCTATGATGTGAATTCTAGTTCCTCAGGACGCAATATATCAGTTACATTTGTCGCGTATGATGTAACAAATTCTCCTTCCTGAACACATTTACTAATATTGCGATCTTTAACAATATCACTTAACTAGTTTGTATAAAATTGTAAGACAATACAGAATATTCCCTTCGTACGATATTCTGCTCTTAAATACTTACAGTACTTTAGGATGATAAGTATTTGCCTGAAATTTAAATTTAGCTAGTGCTAATATAAATAATAATATTATCATGATTATTATCTTTACAGACACTCGGGAGGAAATTAAACGTAAAATAAATATGGAAAATGCGTGTTATTATTCGGTTGAGAAGCTTTTGTCACTTAGTCTGCTGTCAAAAAATCTGAAAGTTAGAATTTATAAAACAGTTATATTACCGGTTGTTCTGTATGGTTGTGAAACTTGGACTCTTACTTTGAGAGAGGAACAGAGATTAAGGGTGTTTGAGAATAAGGTTCTCAGGAAAATATTTGAGGCTAAGAGGGATGAAGCTACAGGAAAATTGAGAAATTTACACAACGCATAACTTCACGCATTGTATTCTCCACCTGACATAATTAGGAACATTAAATCCATACGTTTGAGATTAGCAGGGCATCTAGCACGTATGGGCGAATCCAGAAATGCATATAGAGTGTTTGTTGGGAGGCTGGAGGGAAAAAGGCCTTTGGGGAGACCGAGACGTGGATGGGAGAATAAATATTAAAATGGATTTGAGGGAGATGGGATATGATGATAGAGAGTGGATTAATCTTGCACAGGTTAGGGATCGATTGCGGGCTTATGTGAGGGTGGCAATGAACCTATGTGTTCCTTAAAAGCCATTTGTAAGTAAGTATTATCTTTGCAAGCATGGCTTCAAGTTCTTCGTGAATAAACTAAGAGTACCTTCTTATATTCTTTCTGTATATGCCACATAATTATATGGAGGAAAGCAAATACGTGACATCATCTCGAACATAACTTTTCTTTTAACACTATATAAAACGTAGACCTAAAGCTATTACGTCTATTGCAGCTGTACATCAATAAAGGTTGCGCAAAAGTGGTCACTCCTCTTATATCTCCTTCGTGGTCGTCCAACACTTCGCCTTCTTTTCAGTTTATATTTATATAGTATTCCTGAGCACATAATTTAGCATTATTTTCTATGCTATTCATGAGATTAAGTGTAACCTATGTAACTTTTCTCCATTAACTATATTTCTTTTGTAATCTAGCAGATTGTATTGTGACATCGGTCTTAGGAATTTCATTTCAGTGATTTCTATCAAAAGTTCATGTTTTCGATGTGTAGATCAGTGTTGGTTCAGCTATTACTCTTTGTCTATAGACCTTCAATATAGTTTCGTTTCTTATTTTCTTGTATAATGTTAATATTGTTCCTTATAATTAATTATATTTTTGAAGTTTTATGTCTATATCAATACTGATGTGTTCATATGAAATTGAAATGGTAAGTTCAAAAACTCCCCAAGTCCAGGGAAGTAAAATTTTCAAGTGATGAAAAAAACCTGTATAAATCTGTATTTTTTTAAACAAACTTAATTTTTCAAGTATCATATTTTAGAACGATATCATATCAATTGCTCCATAAGTTTTTGTATCAGTTTGTGCATTAAGGTCTTATTAAACGACATTTGAAGGTTGTGCACGTGGGATACATTTGAAATCACTTTTTTTTATAAAGGAAACGTATCGAATAGTGGTTAATTAGTGTATTAAGGATAGAAAATTACACAGAAATATGAAGCCTTTAAATTGTCCTAAACATGGTCATAATCTCCATCCTCATTAACATTATCACTGGTACCAACAAGTGACTGAATGTAATTCACCGCATCATTATGTAAGAATTTCATCAAAGATTTCACATCATTAAATTCTTTTTATTTGCAGGAATCTGACCTTTGTAAGCTTTCTTGGAGGGAATTACAGATTTTGCATTAGGTTTAAATACTCTGAAATAATGTGGCATGATACCACATCAACATGGTCCCTAATGAACCTGAATCGCTTGTATTTTGTTATACCAAACTTTTCCTTATTTTTGGTGACACTGCCCTTAAAAATATTTTAAATTAATTTAATCATTTCTTTTCAATTTTTCAATGATCGCAAAATGCTGGTCACAAGATAGGAGAGAATGTCCCCTAACTGGGAAAATTTGTTCAACTTTCTTGAATCTACCAGTCCTGGACTTCTGATCATATTGAAATCACTGAAAATTTCAAGGCTCTCAAAATGTCTGTTAGGAGCTTGGACTTGGACATTTCTTACCATAACTGGATGAAATGTATCTAAACCAATGCATTTAAATAAAAAAACGCATTTCTAAAAAAAAAAAGTGACTTGGGGAGTTTTTGAACTCACCGTTTCAATTATACAGAGTGTAAGAAAAGTTCTGGTTCAGTGAAAATTTTAGTTTTTTTTTTTCAAATATTTGATGGTAAATATCACATTTTCAGCCAAATTAATAATAAAGGATTTCATCACACCACAATCAAGTACTACCAACTCCTACACCATAAAATTTGGTCATGCTTCCTGAGAAAATGGAAATTAACAACAGAATAATTTTAACATACTGTTACAGAAACTTTTGTTACACTCTGTACATCCACATCTATTTTGCATCAGATGAATTGATCTTTAAATTCCACACTAAATTCTCGTTTTAACGACGATTGTTTCAAGGACTTATCGAAACGTCTCAATTCGGCACTGCGCTGCAACTGACCGAGTGCATTCAATTCTGAAGGGTATGTAGAGGGATGAAGCGCTTCATGACGTCATCCTTGAGTGAAGGTCACGATTACGAGTGTATTAACAACGCTCTATTTATCCATGACTAGTCTAAAACAAAAGCACGAACTGACTGAAAACACAATTCTTCTAGATTATTTAAGCAACAAGCAGAAAAACACAGTTCACTTGCTATTTTAAAAATACTCTAATGACACTGAATTCATATTAATAATAATTGATATATACAACTTGCAAGAGAAGCGAATCGTTCCGAAACTCGTCTTATCAGTTTTTCTTATAAAAAAACAACAGGTAGTGATAGGTACCTTGAGTTTTTCGTTTCTATGCCGAACATTTGAGTTAAATCTTGTACTTTCCCAAAGAAATGTGTCTAAAACTGTAGTATTGTTCGTAACTTGTCATCCATGGTGCTTATTGTTCCGTAACTTGCCTTACACAACCAACCAATAAAAAGGAGCAGTTTTAGGACGCAAGTTGACGTCACACAGTACAGAAAATAGAACTTGAATCTCACTTGTCACTGAAGAATAATCTAATCTTTAAATTCAGATTACACAAAGGGGAGCAGCTTGTTTCACATAACTGTGAGAAGAAAGGGGCAACCTGGTAATATTCTCTTTTCATTTTGTAAAGTACCTAGTGAATCAGAAAGTTCCAGATAAAAATTGCCTATTACAGTGGAAAATTGTACCGAACATTGACACCATGTCCACTTGATAATATCCATAAAATATATGCCCACTATTTTATGTCTGTTGTTTGAAGGTCCACAATAAACAAGTCCAAACCATGGAATATGTATAATTCCTGAAGTCCACAAGAGACATTCATAATTATGGAATTTGCAATAGATATTGAGTAAGGTCATTGATAATAAACTATAATGCAATGTTTCGTGAATCAAAATAGATTTTTTTAAGTATATTGGATCCTACAATCGGTTGGAGCTAAGAGATGTTGTATTATTTTTTTGCAACTTTTCGGTATTTTCAATAGAACAGAATACACAGTTACCAAGGTATAAGCACAGAAATTAGTAACAAACATATTATAATAAAATTATTCACATAGAATTTTACAAATGGTCAAATTAGTGAGTGACGGCATATAACCATTTTAATTAGGAATTTACGGTACGGTAAGGAATTAACGAAAATGTTACGAGTCGAGAGTGAGAGATCTCACAGTAAGTTATGATACAGCAAAAGGTAATATTTGGCAATAAAATCAAATGGGAGATACAATTTCGTCTTGGATGAAGAAATATAAATTAAGCAGTTTAATTAACCTAAGTATTTCGAAACTATTATTACTACATCAGGTGAAATTTGCAAATATGGGATAAAGATTCAAATAGAAGAAGATAAAAGTGTTATTTCCTTTTTGAACTCGATAAAGTGGGACAAAAATGTGTAAAGATGCCATGAAGTAAGTATATTGGAAACGTATTAGTAGAATCAGTTTTAGCTTACGGCTTTGGGATTTGTATTTTAAATGCATATTTTAGATAAAGATTAATATCATTGAAAATGAACTAGTACTTAAAGGAGAGACAGAATTTCAAGTATGCACCATATTACAAATATATATCAGGAAATCCGGAGAAAGAAGAAAGCTACAGAGACTATCCTTCAGAGAACTGATGACATATGACTCTGTTGGCTTGGCCATCTGTTACGAATAGAAGTGACAAGATTGCCAAAGCAACTACGTCTATGGAAACCAACGCGCAAAAAGAGAAGGAGCAGACCCTTGCTATTATGACAAAAGGATGTATTGGGGACGAACAGGAACCCCACAATCGAGAGCGCAACTAATAGACGGCTTGGAAGACGGCATTAGCTGTACCTGTCATATAACTATATATTTTTTTCAGTAGAGTTCCTATAAATATCAGATATGCATTCAATGCCATAGGAATATAAGTTACATTTTCGAGAAAACTCGGTAGGCCTACTTAGAATTTCCTGCTAAGCCTAGGTCTATTCATAAATATATGTAAAGAAATGACATAATTCTTTCTAGGTTCGAAACTGATTTTTAGTTATTAAAAACGTTATATTTATCAATACATAATCTTTATTAGTTAAAATAAAATGCTTTGAAAATATTAAATAATTTCAGAAAGCAGTAATTTATTTTACTCAGTACCTATGTCTTAGAAGTACTCAGTACGTATGTCAAGTATAATATTAACTTGGGCCTATTTACAGTTCATAGCAACTAATTTATATCTACAAAACATTGCTAATGCACTCATCTTTCAACAGTGTTTAAAAACATTAAAAATCTTAACCCCCAATATAGGCCTACATCGATTTGTCTTAATTTTATTGACTTGCTGAATTAACAGGCCATTTCAAAATGTACTCATAAAAGCTCGATTCCTTATGTTTCACTTATTTAACTTTTTTCTTTCATGTCTTGCAGCTGTTTGAAGTTAAATGATACTTTTCTGCTATATCCTTCCTCTTTGGTTATTGTACACGTAATTTTAAACTGAAGCTGTCTCAGAGAGATTGTGTGTTGAGCCCTGGGGCACACCACATACAGGGTGCGTCAGAAAGAACGGATGGATTTCACATGGCAAGAAAATTGTAAAGATTCATCAAATCAAAAATTTATTGTTATCAACATATTCACCAATACATGCAGTTTATTTATGGAAAACAACATTATCCATATGATGTCCTTGGCTTTCAATACAGGCATCGAGGCGTTTTCTGATGTTCGCCATCACTTTCACAGTCATAGCTGGTGCAATTGCCACGATTTCTTCACGAATAGCTGTCTTCAGTTCGTCCAGTGTATGTGATCGATGTTTACAAACTTACGCCTTCAAATGGTCCCAAAGAAAGAAGTCGCAGGGCTCGAGATCTTACCGTAGCCTCGGACAATCTCAGTGCAATAGAATTTCGTCCAGGTGATTTCTTCTTTAATGTTGAACCTGTGATACGAAATGAAGCCACCCACCGCAAAATTGTATTCCGAGTTGGAATCCTAGCGTGACATCCGATGTCGAAATAAGTCCTGAGTGGCGATCACAGACTCTTCATTTTTCAAAAATGTCTCTACGATGAAAGCACGTTGTACTCCTGACCAACACCATATTCTCAACTGAAACTGCATTCTATGGCTGAACCAACAGTCGTGGTCCCCCTCATTATATCTCTCTCCTCGTTGCGTATCGATAGTTTGAAATCCATTCGTTCTTTCTGACGCACCCTTTATAATATTAAATGGATCAGAGAGAATATTCGAAATTCGTACACTTGATTATCTATAGTGTAAATAATTTTCAAACCAGTTTACGTAGCTTACCGATAGTCCTATATTATCTGATTTAGACAGTAGAATAGAGTGTGGAACTACATCGAACGCCTTACTGAAATCAAAATATATTGCATCTGTTTTGGCCCTGGGATTCAACAGCTGATACTCTCTGATTCAAATAAGAGACTAGGTTAGTTGTAGTAGATTTGGATTTAGTAAATCCGTGTTGTGCAGAATTTAATTCGTTTTTAACAAAGAAAGAAATATATTTGTGGATTATAGTTTCAAAAATGTTTGAGAAATTATTTAAAATAGAGATAGATCTGTAGTTACTAACTACAGTTGCTAGGCCTACTTACTGCTGCTTGTTTCCAGTATGATGAAAATGCTCCAGTTTTCATGCTTAGATAATACCGATAATGATGATGATGATGATGATGATAATAATAATAATAATAATAATATAAAAATCTTACAAATGATTTTTCTCCTATCACAATAGTGATTTGTCATGCTCTTTCCTCTTGTATGTAAGCCTACTGGTTTTCAGAAATGCAGTTATTAGAACCAGGAATAATGCTGCAATAGACGAGATACATATCCTCTGTAGATTTAGTTAATAAATACCTTTTTGGACGTAAGTTTACTTTACATTATATTCAGGCGTGTGATTGGGTCTTCAGCTGCACGGTAAATGTCATACACATATATGAAAATTCCCCTGAATATAGATTTATTGTATTTATTTTTTCTGAGCGGATAGAGGCCTTGAAGGTATTTTCCAGCGTTATAAATACTGACACACGTATGAACTCACACAGATACATATAGTGTATGTATATATGATGCCACAAATGTACAAACGTACCATAGCAATGTTGCAAGATTTGGCTGTTAGGCAGCAACCTAGTCGTTTTAGAATGCATTTACATAACTAAAGAATTGCTTTCATTTAATTTAGATTTAGAAATAGGGAAGTAATTTACTATATCCTGCAATATATTCAATGTAAACATGGAAAACTTCTAATAAAGTACTCTGTACGTAGTAATCGATATTTTTATATTGCATTGCGCAGGGATATAGGTAAAAACAGAATCAAAACTTATATATAGTCATGTAAAAATCGATAACCGAATGGATTCTGCCATGAAGAAAGAAGAGAAAAATCAAAATTATTTGGAAGCAAGGTATTTAGGCACGATGTGAAACAAAGAATGGGATAAAAGTTGTAGTTCGCTCGCAGAAAATTCCTAAGACACTCTGAACCTGATAAATAAATATAATTGGTGTGAATGTTAATTGTACCAGGCCAATAGCCCTAACAGTGTTGGCGACCCTTATCGGTTCCTAATTAAGATATCTATAAATATCGAAATGCTGAATAGGTAAATTTTCAAGTTGCAAGACACAATGGAAAACAACATTTTGCAATAAACAAATTAACTGATTTACAATCCTCTACCACGTCTACAGTACAAATAATGACAGCATGCAAAAGAAAAACAGGTACATTATTGATACAACTGTTGATTCCACCTCTCACTAAGAAGAGAATATTAAAGCTTTGAAATACCATCAATGATTGCTAAAGTTAAATTGTAGAAATTTGGGGTAAAAATTTAAGTTTCCAGTAATTTGAAGCATTAGGATTGTAACAAAATTACTTAGAATACATGTTTTCAAAACCATCCTTAACATAGATCTGCTATAACTATAATGAAATTATAGTACCACAGAACTAATGACGCAGAAATGCCACATTACAAGAAATTCCATGGTTAAAATTATACAGGATGTTAAAAAAGTATCCAATATTTCAGGAGGTGCTAGTATGCATCAAAACAAGAAAATAATATTTCATAAACATGAGTCCTACAACACATACTTTCTGAGATCTGAACACTTGTTCGTACAAAGTGCTCAATGTGGCGTCCATTCATGGCAATGCATTCCTCGCCCTTCGGCGTAAGGAATCACGCACTCTTTGAAATTGACCTGGTTGTTCTTGATAATCAAAACTCTTGGGGTTTAGGTTTAGGGAACAAACAGGCCAAGGTATAGGGCCACCTCGCCAAGGTATAGGGCCACCTCGATCAATGCAGCGGTCCTGAAATGTCAGAGTCAGATATTCATGCACATTGCGGAGAAAATGTGCCGGTGTGCCATCATGCATGAACCACATATGTAGTCTTTGCTGACATAGCATATACTCCAGCAAGGTAGTCAATGCATTAATAAGAAAGTCTTGATAACAAGCCCCAGTTAATCTCTGTGGTAGTACGTATGGCCTTTAATCTATCACCAAGAACACCTGCCCATACATTGATTGAGAATCGGTGCTGATGCCTTCTTTCTTCAACTGCATGGGAATTTTCATCAGCCCACACATGCTGATTACGAAAATTCACAACACCATCTCTGCTGAAACTTTTGTTTTCACTATTCCTTGCGACGTATTATTATTCCATGCCAGGGATGTCAACTACGGTATGATTATCTGGCAGTCTTCTGTATTGTAGGGCAGAGAAATGCATTGTCATAAATGGACATCACATTAAGCACCTCCTATGAACAAGAGTTCAGGTCTCAGAAAGTATATGTTGTAGGACCCATTTTTATTAGACTTTTTTTCTTGTTTTGATGCATGCTATCACCTCCTACAATATTGGATACTTTTTCTTTAATACCCTTTTATATATTGACATAGAAATCCTGCAAAGCCAAGAAACAATGAAGGCAAATTTACTTATTTATTTCATTCATCAACATACTTACAGACAAAAAATTACTAATTTTGTTGTATGTAAAAATATAATTTATAAATTAAAGAATTAATTACTATTACAAAATAATAATTTTATAGTAACTATTATGACTAACATACTATTTATCTATTACAACTTCGCACAATATTATTGTAGCTTGCCTAATCTGACAAAATGTAACGTGTAACATCATTTAATAAAAACAAAAGTAGGTAAATTCAAACAGCGTGGTTGGTATAAATATCATTTATATTTTACACATGGTATAAATAAATGATTTCGCATGACCTGTAGAGATCCTTAATAGTCAAAACGACTAAATCGATGTATTCATTTTACCTATCATAGGTGTTTCAAAGAAATCCACTACAAATTTTGGTACTGTCCCCCTTGCTGATATAAGAAGTCATCGTGCTTTAATCAAGGAGATTTTATATTTGTCTTTGAATCAATCAAAGTATATAAACAGAGCTTTGTGAATCAATTACAATATGACTAGTATGACGCTCAGGTTCTCAATTTCAATCCTCTGCGGGAATGCGATTAGGCTATTTATTTTCGGAGGTAGACGCTGAGGCAGTGCGTACAGTACGTAAATTAATTAAATAAACATAATATATAAGAAACGTCTTAGCTCATAGTATTATTTGCAGGACTACAATACAATAGTATGCAACATATTATACCTGTAAATGTTTTTTCCTCACCTATGAATAAGATATAATATACAGTAATAGCTACCGGCGTGGCTGAGACGGTTAAGACGCTTGCTTGCCGGTCTGAAGTTGCGTTCGAGCGCGGGTTCGATCCCCGCTTGGGTTCATTACTTGGTTGGGTTTTTTCCGATGTTTTCCCCAACCGCAATGTGAATGCAAGGTAATCTATGGCGAATCCTCGGCCATATCTCGTCAAATATCATCTCGCTATCTCCAATCTCATCGATTCTAAATAATCTAGTAGTTGATACAGCGTCGTTAAATAACCAACTAAAATAAGTATATATATATATATATACAGTAGGCCTAATTCACTTGTTATTTAAGAGTTTCAAAGAGAAGTCGTCGATACTTCCTGGCCGAAATCTTGCATCTTGATATGTAAAAGTAATCAAACTAGTTGCAATGTTTCTGTTTCAGCTAGTGCTTTGTATTAATAATTTCGAAATGCCAACGAAAATTCTCCCTCTCTTTTTCTTTGCATTAGCTACGTTCTTTCTTACCGATGAATTAATTTTTAAAATAATTTCGGTTACATATTTAAAAGAGTACTTCATCTCGGTTGTAGGAAGTATAAATTATTGTGAGTAAGGGAATGCCATTCACCATGCACTTGATTTTGCTCGAGAGCGTTGATATCGGAATTTATTAAATTTATAAACCCCTAGATAGAGTTAGTTAAATTCAAAATATTGCCAAATTGTTAAACTGTAATATTCCACGAACTGTGAACTCTTAACTTTGTAGGTACTTGATGGCTATGAAGGATGTCGATATTTAAATGATTGACCACAAAAACTTATACCTCTAGGGAATAGATATTGGGATTTCACTACAGGAACGTTTCGCTCAACACAATTATTACGCTACAGTTTTTCTGTGTACCCGGAGGGGTTTAATTTAACAAACGAAACTAATGCTATATGAATTTTCCTTTTCTCGAAGTTAGATTGCATCACCTGTATACTCAAATATCAATAATAATAATAATAATAATAATAATAATAATAATAATAATAATAATAATAATGATAATAATAATAATAATAATAATAATAATAATAATAATAATAATAATGATAATAATGAAGATTTTTTTAACCTAGCAGAGTCAATTTAAGCATGCATATGTATAAGATTTTAAGTAATTATATAGTGGAAGTAAGTAAGTTTGAAGAAAATACGATTTACACAATAAAATAAGAAGAATACAATTGAATAAAATGCGCACAATAAAAATAAAACAAAAATGCTGTGTTACAACACATTGAGTGTTTATAACGAATTAAGTCTGGCAACTCATAATACATTATTCTATTTTAATTTATACGACGTCATAGTTGAGCAGCCATTGACTTCAGGCGGCAGAGAATTCGTGACGACAAATAGCAACAGTGAAAGATGAGGAATACACAGATGTGTAATGTGTAATTTCTAATGTGTTATCGTGTTGTCACAGAGTGCTACAGTTATGATAGCGAAAAAGCTGTGGAATCGAACAAAATAAGTAATAACGGATTGAGACGTGCAAAATATAATTGTTTGCTGTCATAATTATTTTCTAAAATATTTTAGAATTTATTATTTTATTTTGTACATTTTGAAATACACGTTTGTAAAAAAGTATTTGACATTTCACTACAGATAACTCTTAAAATAAACCATATGATTATGCTAATGTATAAGCATTATAGTGCACTTTATTGTATTCCTATTGAATATAATATTATACTCTATTATATTAGGTTATATGTTTGTCATTCGAAAGTCACTTCAGATTTTAAAAGATTACAACAATTTAATATTTGAGGTAAAAAATCTCAATGTGTAGGACAAGCATTGGAATTTATCAATTGTTCCTACATTTTTCATTTCCACAGTTGAAATCAACAGAAATCTTTCCCGAAGTGAGAAAAAATTCAGAATACATAACAATTTTAGGTTCTCTTTACCGATTAATTACGCTTTAGTCTACGTCCAGTTTTCAGAAAAATATTTATATGGAAACGACCAGATTTACCAGAAAGACTAAGATATATACAAGAGGTTCACAAATTCCAAGGAGGTTCATCTGAGGAGGATAGAACACAGTAAAATAGACCTCGTTTTAGTTAGAGGAACAGCAGGTCCCGAATTTTTTGGAAGGTGAAACGGGACTCCAAAATGTTCCTTTGTTGTAGCAATGACTTACAGGCATAAGGTTTCCGCAACATTGTTTTTTATAATGTACTCTTTTGTATCAGTCTGATGAAAACTTACTGACAACTGTGCGGTTTATATTACTGGCATGCTTATACACCTGCAACAGTGTGGAGTGAGGCTTGGGAAAGTATATAATTGATGTAGCCGACTATTGCTGCTCTGTGCTATGGTAAGATGATGTCAACCAAATAATCACATATACTGTTTTATACATATTCATATGAATGCCGCCAACAATATAGGAAACTACAAAGGGCGCCCGCAGGATCCAATCTCAGGGGTAGCAAGATAGTTAGAAAATTATAGGAAATGGATGGATGAGGAGAGAGAAAACTGAACATGAAAAATAGCCAGTCTGAAATCTAAATTACCTTGTGTACGCATTCATAGTTTAAAGAACTCGTTTCTGTTGAATTGTTGGCCGAGGGTTTGAGAAAACATGTATCGTGCGCGTAGAGAAAAATATAAAAAAAAAAAACGCTTAAAAAATAAAAAATCTCAGTGGTAGCAATTGTTACCACTGGCTACCCCCTGTGGGAGCCATTGGAAACTACAAGTGCATATGCTTCGACCGAAATGAATTGGCTTCGGTTGTAGCATTGGTAGAAGATTGTCTAGCGTTCTGTGAAATGCAGTGCATTTTTTTGAACCGTGAGTAATAATATGTATGAAAGGAATATGTCACCGCCAAAAAGAAAGTGTTTTAAATACCAATCTACTAAAGGAATATCCATACATGGAAAAAAAAAAAAAAAAAAAAAAAAAAAAAAAAAAAAAAAAAAAAAAAAAAAAAAAATTCAATGCAATAAGTGTTTATTCACTTTCAGTATACGCCATGCGGGTGGGTGGGGGGGCGATTTGATATAACACAACATATTATATTTATTTCTGGCTTTTAAGGAACGCGGAGGTTTTCTACACCCTCACATAAGCCCGCCATCGTCCCTATCCTGTGCAAGATTAACCCAGTCTCTATCATCATATTCCACCTCTCTCGAATCCATTTATTATTATCCTCCCATCTACGCCTCGGCCTCCCCAAAGGTCTTTTTCCTCCGGCCTCCCAACTAACATTCTATATGCATTTCTGAATTCGCCCATACGTGCTACATGCCCTGCCCATCTCAAACATCTGGATTTAATGTTCCTAATTATGTCAGGTGAAGAATACAATACGTGCAGTTCTGCTCTGTGTAACTTTCTCCACTCTCCTGTAGATAGATAGATAAGTGCATTTATTGATCATAATAAATTATACAAACTCATGTACACAAAATCCTTCGCATGAGCCCGTATGGCCATTCGTGCTATAACTATGCACAGTTTGAATCTCCAAAACGAAAATAATACCTACTAATAATAAAACAGTAAAAAAACAATTATTATTATTATTACTACCGTTATCATTAATTATCACAATTACAACTAATCTAACTTCAAACCAAATTTCACAAAAATAATAAAAATAAAATAAATGTAAGATAACTTCATCCCTCTTAGCCTCAAATATTTTCCTAAGCACCTTATTCTTAAACATCCTTAATCTCTATTCCTCTCTCAAAGTGAGAGTCCAAGTTTAGCAACCATACAGAACAACCCAAAAAAACAAATTGAAGATCGAGAAAAAAGATCACCCTTTGAATGCGGGTTCGATCCCAAATCAAGAGCTCGATTACCATTCTCACTACGATTCTTCTTAATTGCAGTAATCTTTCTAATCTTTGATAGGTCTATAACTGTTTTATAAATTCTAACTTTCAGATTTTTTGACAGCAGATTGGATGACAAAAGCTTCTCAACCGAATAATAACACGCATTTCCCATATATATTCTCCGTTTAATTTCCTCCCGGGTGTACTTTATATTTGTTACTGTATTCCAAGATATTTGAATTTTTCTATCAAGATATTTGAATTTTTTTATCTCGTCAAAGGTTAAATTTCACATGTTTATATTTCTATTTCGTACAATATTCCTGTCACGAGACATAATCATATAGGCCTACTTTGTCTTTTCGGAATTTACTTCCAAACCTATCTCTTTATTTGGTTCAAACAAAATTCTTGTGTTTTCCGTAATAGTTTGTGGATTTTCTCCTAACATATTCACGTCATCCGCATAGATAAGCAGCTGATGTAACCCGTTCAATTCCAAACCCTCTCTGTTATCCTGATGGCATACTCTAGAGTAAAGTTAAGAAGTAAAGGTGATAATGCATCTCCTTGCTTTAGCCCGCAGTGGATTGGAAAAACATTCGAAAGGAACTGACCTATACGGATTCTACTGTACGTTTCACTGAAACACATTTTAATTAATCGAACTAGTTCCTTGGGAATATCAAATTCAATTAGAATATCATGTAAAACTTCTCTCTTAACCGAGACATATGCCTTTTTGAAATCTATGAGTAACTGATGTACTGTAGCGTGGTGAAAAAGTGAAAGAATGGTCCTCGCAAGTTCATCTAAAGCCCAATTTATATATATTTTTTAATTATCATTCTGGTGATAAAAATACGAAATTTACAGCTGTTGAAGGAGCGTTCGTTTATCATACTGTCCAGTACAACAATCTTTCATATCCATGGATTGTACCTACTTCTAGACTTATCCAATGTACTTTTGAACCAAATTTATATGTGCCCGTTGTAAAGTCGAGGCAATTGTACTAAATGTTTTAGCTCGATTTGCCGTTTCTGAACTAGAATATAATTTATAGATAGAAAATTTTTGTTAACAAATGAAGGATGTATCGATTCATATGCATGTAAAAATATTTCCATTGCTTGTCAGCTACAGGTGCAAGATAAATTTCAATGAAATTTCTTAAAAATTAAAATATAGTTAATTCAGTGTCGACTATAATGCACAATATTTATTTTACTAGTAATTGACTGAGGTTCTGGCTGATATGTACATCTATTATCAGGCAGTACATCTCACTTGACGATATGTGTCAGAGAGAGAACAATTGCTTGTATGCATCTGAAGTCTGACTAGTGGAATATGTAGCTAGTCGGCGATGTATGCAATGCAGGGGGAAAGGAACTGGCTACCTTACCCCATTATCTCTTGGCCTTG
Source organism: Periplaneta americana (assembly GCF_040183065.1). Classification (NCBI taxonomy): domain Eukaryota; kingdom Metazoa; phylum Arthropoda; class Insecta; order Blattodea; family Blattidae; genus Periplaneta; species Periplaneta americana. The sequence continues at coordinate 85,934,394 of NC_091122.1, read as the reverse complement.
TTGCCTCATAAGTGGTGCCTTCTTGGTATCATTTTTGAGGTTCAGACCTGTCTTCGGACAGTCGACTAAACAACAACTAATTACTTTCATAGCGCAACTAACGCAATTAAATAATAAGAAAAAACTGTTAAGGTACTCTGCGCTGTTGAATATAGCGAATATTATCATAATATCACATTAACAAGAACTTACACATAATTTGTCTACAAACTTTTTAAAATATGAAACAAAAAATGGTAAATATTTCTGACGTACGTCGGTTTTTATTTACAGAAGAAAGAAAACATAATTGAATCTTCTTCATCCACAGAAGATGATTCCATTCCAGTTGGAAAACCTGGTCCAAGCAACAGCAATGCCTCGCATCCTAGTGACTCAAGTTTAACAGATGACCCTGTTACTTCACAAGGGATCAAAACAGCCAGATGCTATACTTGATGAGTGCAAAGTGAGTGATCGTGATACAGTGAGAATATTGACTGTCACAGCAGACGCTTTAGGTCATGACTTGAGTGATATTATTATAAACGCAATTCTATATCGTGATGTCGTAAATATTTGCGAAGTGAAATAAGTATAGAGCTCTTTGCAAAATTGATTTAGATTCTGTTACCATTCACTAGGATGGAAAAATGATTCAAATTCTTGCTGGCAAGGACCAAATAAGTAGGCTACCATTGCTCAAAACTTTCGGTACGATGGAAGAGTTGTTACGAATACCTGTAATTCCATCATATAGTGGACAACACCAAGCTGATGCAGTGTATCAGTAACTGGAATAGGAGAAAATCACTGAAAATTGCAAACGCTCGGTTTTGATATAGCGGTAGGCAACACAGGTCTTTTTCAAAGTGCTTGTGTGTTAGTTGAAGAGATTTTTTCTCTGTTTACCATGTAGGCATCATACATCTCTCCTTCGACGAATACAATGGAATAAGAGACGTGAGCACATTTCTTATATGCTTCACCTGATGCAATAGAATCTCCTCTTCAAGATTTACAATTTCTTTCTAATCTTCGTTCTTATAGGGATATTTGTGAACTGATTAGCAAAGTAGCTCTGCAAAAATTTTGTAACAATGTGGTACTTTGCACCAGAAAAAACGTCATTGGCAGTTCTTGATACCAACGTTTCAGTTTTAACTAAAATACTGCTGGTAGAAACTCTGAAATGTTCAAAAAGTCCAGAAGGAAATGCCAAGAAGTTTTAGAAGTAAAGATTAATTTTTGGTCTACAGAATTATCTGTTATGATTACCATTGTCATTAATGAAGTTATCGGCTTAATCGAAGTTCTTAGATCCATATTCAGGAAAAGGTATTGAAAACTTTGTTTCCCAAGATTAAAGGAGGTTTTTGAAAGGTTTTCAATAAATGCAGACTTTTTGGAGGAACATCCGTCAGAATGGGAAAGTAACGATCATTTCCAAAGAGGACTAGACTTACATATCGCAAAAGATCTTGAAGTTGTAAACGATGCAGCAGAACGGGAAGTGAATCTGATGACAGATCACAACAATATGCTGACAACAAAAGAAGAAGAAAAAACATTTCATTCTGTAAATTCTGTTCCAATATCGTCGCCGATATCCAGATCTGAAGAAATTAACTTCATCTAAAAACTTTAAAGATCAATGAAAAATAACACAAAAAGTTATAAATATTCCACTTTTGGTTGAATATAGACTGTTACAGCAAATGGTAAAAATTTTAGTGAAAATGCGCTACGTGTTCTTATTATCCAGTCCCTCCAATTTTTTCAGGGGTACTCTCTCAATAGATTTAACAACTCTAAGGGTGTCTTTAAAATTTACGAAAAATAGAAATCCACCTATATCGCTAAGGGAAACGCTACTGTTAGTGATCACAGAATCCCGGAGTAACTATGACTCACACTGCAAGTTAATGAAAAATTGATTGTTATGAAAATTTTTTGATGTTTAATTATTCTACTGACATATAGTTAATTGTAATCTGTTAACAAAATAATGATAGGCTATAAAAATAACACTTTCAGCTTAACAGATATGTATTTCTGAAAAATTGTTATTTAACAATATAAATCAATCAAATAATAAATCATTTACGTCATCATGAATTTGGCAACGGTGGACTTCACCACTTTCTACATTTGTATAATTCATCCTTGGAGAATGTACAAAAGCAGTAAACATTTTTTTCTTGTGCCTAGTAGAAAGCAAAATTAGCTCATACAGATAAAGTACAAGAAAAGAAGGACAACCATTTTGAATTCGTCAATCGATATTTACTCCTATTTTCAATCATTAGAATGACAGAACTGGACTGAAATAAAGACTTTACATAATGAGATACTGTTTCAGAAACAACAACAAAATTAACAATATCTTCAACATAAAAACGGTCCACCTAAGCACTTTCCATCCTATTTTTCTGTTAGGATATTGAATCAACACAAATCCTATCATATTGGAGTTTAGAGGTCATGTGGTCAGCAAATCCTGGTCAACACTTGAGGACACGTAGGGTAATAATGAGGAATTAAAGTTTATTTGGAAGAAAATAGACATACTGCAGGATATTATTTAAGAGATAGGTAAGATTTTGGTGGCGGCTGGGTAGCTCAGTCGGTAGAGCAACCGACTACGGACGGGAAGGCCCCGGATTCAGTCCCGGAATATGGCGGAAATTTTCTTGCTGTCAAAATTTGCAGAACCGCCCCGAAACTCACTAAGCATCTTATCAAATTTAATAACCGATCTTTCCAAGGACAAATGGCAGTCGGAACATGGACCAAACCACCTTATTCTAGTGCCGAGGTCAAGAAAATATGGAGCTATGCTTCCATATGCTCTTCATGGCGCAGCAAGAATTTGAGCCACAGTAGGTACTAATTAAAACCTACGAGTTAAGTTTGTAATTGAAAAGTGAATAAATCATTCTAAAAACGAATAAAGTTGCGTACCTCTTAGAAAGGATTAATCGAGATGAGAACACAGGGCACCGTGCTCTCATTAACTACATTGACTAGTATGTTTCACAAAAATTGGACGTGGCAGTTCTTCCGCGTCTTGTTACTTGTTGAAGCAAAGATATTATTATTATTATTATTATTATTATTATTATTATTATTATTATTATTATTATTATTATTATTACTTGGGGAGCTACGATAGGTAGCGAAAATCCGATTCAGCAAACCAGCTATAACGGCTGGGGGATCATCGTGCTAACCACACTATACCTCCATTGGATGATCGTCCACCTCTGCTTCGGCATGTGAACGTGAGGCCAGCACCCGGCTGGTCGGACTTGGCCCTTCAGGGCTGTAACGCCATGGATTTGCTTTATTATTATTATTATTATTATTATTATTATTATTATTATTATTATTATTATTATTATTATTATTTATGTCGCACAATATTCCTCTGACTATACGGATCACGTTCTTGAAATTACAACTTACAATTAGATTTATTGAAGTAATGGTACAGGGTAGTTTCCGATCTCTGATAACGAATTTGAATGACATCATGTGCGTCAGGAATCACACCGACAGATGAATTGCGGCGTGAGGTGACAGACCAGTAGTGAGTGATTTCATAATCAGAGTGCACGGTGTATCACAGTAGCAATTCCCAAGAAAATCGGGCCTTTTTGGGAGGGGTACATAACAAGCCTTTCCGATGCTAAATACAGTTACGTGAAAATCATAGGAGACTGCAAATAACGTGGTTTCGTTATTTCCAAGAAAGGCATCTTGTATGTACCTAATAAGACTGGCAAAGCTCGGATGGGTTTAATTCCAGAGTGGAAAAAGCAAGCAAATCCACCCCCTCCCCCCGTCACAAGTCGCCGCACCCCACGAGATGATACAAATTAATTCCATTCGAGCTTTACCAATCTTATTAAGTACACAGAAGATGCCTTTCTTGGAAATAACCTCGTTTTTTGTAGGCTTCTTTTATTTCCACTTAACCGCACTTGGCATTGGAAAGGGTTGTTATGTACTCCTCCCAAAAAGCCTGGATTTTCTTGGGAATTTCTGCGGTGAGTCGCCGTGCACTCTGAGTATGACATCACTCACTGTCACCTCGTGCCACAGTTCAGCTGTCGTGTGACTCCTGATGCACATGATGTCATTCAAATTCGTTATCAGAGATCGGAAACAACCCTCTAATTGTTATTACCAGGGAAAGGATTTATATGTAAATACATATTTACTTATAAAGCTAATATAATTTATATTTTGCATTATCTTTATGTTTCACAATGTGTAGGGTTGAAAAATCCTACTTTTATTTTCCATATTTTTCCATATTTTAGAGTTTAGTACATATTTTCGTTAATTTCCATATATTTTCCATATTTCATATAAAACAGTCCATATTATATTAGGTTTAACAATAAAACAAAACAAAATTCCATTAACTTTTAAAAATACATTTCAACAATAGAGATTTAAACACATGTTCAGTAATCCCTTTAACATCAGAGTTATTTGAAAATTAGCAGTCCTATCAACAATGGGAAAGTAAGTTACAAAACTGTATTAATTTAATTTAAAATTTTTAACAGACTTCAGTTGTGCAGCTCAACAGTTAAATGCCAGTCAGAGTACACATAGGTTCAGTTTTGTAAATCATACTATAAAGACGGTAAATATGCCAAAAGTACGTCATTCAGTCAATTTAAAATCAAAACTAACAAGTTACATTTCAGAATTTAAAGAAGATGGTTTATCAACTGACAATAAAATATTATTTTGTAATTTGTGTCAGTGTGCAGTATCATCTACACAAAAGTTCCTGGTGCAACAACACATTACAACTAGTAAACATCAGGCCAACAAACAACTAAATTCCAAGCAGAGACAATTGTTTTTAACACAACCAACAACATCGAATGTAAGATCTGAGTTTAACATCGACCTGTGCCGTTCTCTCATCTCTGCTGATATTCCTCTCTACAAACTAAAGAATAAGGTCTTCAGGGAATTCCTTGAAAAATATACTCAACATACAATCCCGGATGAGTCAACACTTAGGAAGACGTATGCTCCATCCATCTACGATGAGACAATACAGAAGATAAGAGATGAAATTAAAGATAGTTCAATTTGGGTTTCCATTGATGAGACTCCCGACAAAGAAGGTAGACTTGTTGGTAATGTAGTTATCGGTTTGTTAAGTGAACAATATTCTGAACGAATTCTTTTACATTGTGATGTTCTAGAAAAGTGCAATAACAAAACTATAGTTAAACTGTTCAACGAAGCTATGGGTATCCTGTGGCCAAAGGGTATTATGTACGATAATGTGTTATTCTTTATTAGCGATGCTGCCCCTTATATGGTCAAAGCTGGACAAGCATTATCTGTTGTATATCCTAAATTGACTCATTTTACTTGTGTGGCGCATGCATTTCATCGTGTGGCAGAAGTGGTCAGAGACAATTTCCCTAAAGTAGATTTGTTGATTTCATCAGTGAAAAAAGTATTTCTCAAAGCTCCCAGTAGAGTTAACGTGTTGAAAGAAATGTACCCTGAAATTCCATTGCCACCAAAGCCAATTTTAACTAGATGGGGTACATGGCTAGAAGCAGTTGAATATTATGCCGAACATATAGACTCTATTAACAATGTTCTCCTTGCATTGGACTCTGAAGATGCAGTCTCAATTGATACTGCGAAAACAGTTACCTGTGACATAAGTGTGAAGAATGACTTAGCTCACATTCAGCATACATTTTCATGCATCATAAAAACGCTCAAAAGTCTCCAAAATAGGCACCTTTCACTATCTGAAAGTTTTGAAATTATAAATAGTACTGTGGAACAACTGAATCGTGGTAGAGGTAAAGTTGCAGATGCAGTAAGAGCTAAGGTGGACACTGTACTTTCAAAAAACCCTGGATATGAAGAACTACAAAAGGTTGTTGCTGTGATGAGTGGTGAATCAACAGTGAAGATTAACTTGGACTTATCCCCAGCAGACATTGTGAAATTGAATTATGTACCAGTTACTTCTTGTGACGTCGAACGCTCTTTTAGTCAGTATAAATCTATCCTCAGAGACAATAGAAGAAGATTCACTTTTCAGCACTTGAAAGAAATGTTTGTAACCTATTGTTATGGTAACAGACAATAAAAATTGTGTTTTGTTGAAACTACATTGGAAGATAAGGTACGTCCATTATATTTTTTGTTTAGTTTGATTAAAATGTACCAATATTTAACGTACATAGTCTTTTTTTTATAATTTTAAGTCCATATTTAATTCCATATTTTGGTAAAAATCCATATTTAATTCCATATTTTGGTAAAAATAACTACATATATATTTACATATTTCATATATTTTTAGTCCATATAAATCCGTTCCCTGGTTATTACAAAGAAATATAAAAACAAGGTAATGAATAAGGATGAATAAATAACTAATATTTTCCACTAAAATGTTGGTATATTACAAGACCACAAATTATGTATTAATATAAACAATAAAGGATAGGCCTAATAGAAATACAGGCGTTTACGTTATTCTATGTTCAGTATTCTAAAGATTAGAATTATATTACATTTTCTAAGAAATAAAGTTACGAAGATTTCTAAAGAAATGTTTGTAGGAAGAAATGTTTGATTGTATACGTAAATCTGTAGATAAGTCGTTTATATGATAATAAGTATTCTGAAACTGAACTTCTGAAACATTTTATTTTACACTATTACGTAGATAAACAATAAAGGAGAAAAAAACTCGCCTGGAGATAATGTGAAAGAAATAGGTATTTCGAGTTATTCAATACGTTTGTTTATATTATCTAGTAAGATTTATATTATATTATATTATATTATATTATATTATATTATATTATATTATATTATATTATATTATATTATGATTTAAGCCTTGAAGACGGAACAGGCCAATAGGCCTAATCCCTGTAGCTGAAGAAGAAGAAGAAGAAGAAGAAGAAGAAGATTTATATTTCACGCTTATCATTTACGCATTTCCCTTTCTAAAATATTGCACAAAATTCATCCAATAATTAATTTAGGAAAAAGTCAATCTTCATAAATGACTTGATTTCTGACGTGTCCATTTACGCATAAATTTACTTCTGCAGTGTTGAAATTATTTCTTTTTATTCTTCTGTAATGTAGAAATTGTATAAAATGGCAGTAAGATGAAATAGTTTAGTCTCATAGTTTGTCTACTTTTATATTTGCACATTTAATTTTAAATAATCGACCAGATTATTTTCAGACATTTTACAGAAATGTAAAACCGAGAACATTAATAAATAAAGAGATAAAACCGCACATAATCAGGAGTTCACTCAGTTTGAAAATAGGACTTGTAGTTTTAGAAAACTATTGCGAGGCACAGACCTTCAATTTTCAGGGAAGAGATTTAGCACTCATTATTGAAGGGTTGATGAATGATTCGCATTGCGTCAGATTCGAGGCTAATACTTAATTCAAATGAGTTGATTCAACGAAACCGACACTTTGAATGGATGACGGAATGACGACATGGAAGTCTTGCTTAATTATTGAAATTTCAAACAAAACTTGAAATAGCGCAACAATATTAAATTGTAAGTACTTTCGATTTGATAAGTACACTGCATCGCAATTTAGCAAAGAACATCGGCATGGTACTTGGTCTTGCGTGCTGGTGACTTTTCAAGAATTAAGAGGAAATGTGGAAATTATGTCTCTACACTTTTCAAGTTGAAATATTTTTCAAACTAGCAAGTTCTTGGTGCTTCATTAAAATATATATTAAGTTAAAATCCAACATTATTAAAAAAAGACGTAACTTTTTTTTACAATTTCATTTCATTAGGATCTAAATTTACATTAGATAGATTTACAATTCTATTTTGTAACATGTGGGCCTGTTTATTCAAGTTAATGTATTTTGTTATCTTTAATTTTATGATGTTTGGATCTCAAATTTTGAAGCTTCTTATTCAATTTTAAGTACTGAAATCTTATATGAGTACTTATTTTTTCAAATATTAATTTCTGTTTTATTTCCCATTTTAAGGAATGTGTAGTATTAGTGATTTGCAAATGATATCAGTGTAACTGTAAATTAAGATTATTCTTTTTAATATCTTGATTTCATTTTGAATCCGTTTTTTAGTGGAGAGATGTAAATTATATTGATAAGTGCTGGAATATTTATTAGGATCAATGTTCACATAATTAGGTTCCAAGTTCTCTTTCAAACAAGTATCATGTTTTCTTATTAATAGATTAAATTTTAAATCTGAGGTCATAGTGCTGATTGACTAATTTTTCCTCACTAGGATCATTCATAATTGACATATTTACATTCATTAGTCATAAAATATAACAGTGATATTCTTTTAAATCATTAAAATATATTATGTTAAAATGTGTTTTTAATACTGTTGGATTTTAACATAATATATATTTTAATGATTCGAAAGAAAAACATTGTTATATTTTACAACTATGAATACAAATGTGTTAATTATTCTTAGTTCGTGTTTGATATTCTAAACGTTTTCACAAAAATATTTGATAATAATAATAATAATAATAATATTATTATTATTATTATTATTATTATTATTATTACTATTATTATTATTTGAACCTGTAAGAAATTCCTCTATTTTCATAGTAATGGTATATTATTTAAAGTAGCTTTCTATTGCAGAGTTTATTCAGCGTCGAAACTGAACGTGGGCGACAAATGGCTTACACATTTTGCTCTAAGTATATGGGACAGAGCTTTATTACATGCAGTGTTCATAAGACATGGCCTTTGCAGTTTCACTTACGACTTGGAGGAAGCCATGCTAACTTTTTAATTGTTGTATACAAATTTATTACCCGAGACAGTTTGAATGCGGGAATCTCAGATCCAACAGATGATAACAGCCATACTATTATGGATTACTAGTTTCTTGACTTACTGTTATAATAATAATAATAATAATAATAATAATAATAATAATAATAATAATAATAATAATAATAATATGTCTCTTGGTGTAGTCTATGCTATGAGAAATGTCTGTAGTTTTCATTATTTCAGATAGGACAAATAAATCATATATAAAATATTCATAAGAGCTCCACTCTTCAGCTTTGAAAACCTTGATGGTAGTTCTACAGTTCTATCAGAACATAACCATGTAAGCCTAAATTGCACAAACATGCATTGATAAAACTGAAGTTAACATATTGGTTAATTATAAAAAAATATATCTGATGATGTCGCATGTGCGGTGAAAACGTTCATACATAAAGGAACCACTCCTTGTCATTGAACACGAGAGAATAAGTTAAGAGAGAGGAAAATGCCAAAATCTAGTTCTTGTAAAGAACATCGAAATTGACGGAATAGCTAAGTGAGATAATATAAAATAATTATCTCATTTTCTGAAACATTTACTAAAATAATTATGTTAAGCATATTTTCATAACGTAGCGTTAACAACAATCATTAAAATTTCATTTTCGATTATTGCTAATTTGACTCAATATTTTTAATATTCAACATATAATGGATACGTCACTCAATATTTAAAGTTCATATGCTATTCTACGTAATTTTCATATGATAACCCAGCAGGTTACCTCTGATTGAGGTGCTGGCTATATGTACATCTATTATCAGGCAGTACATCTCACCTGACGATATGTGTCAGAGGAAGAACAATTGTTTGTATACACCTGAATTCTGATTAATGTAATATGTTACTAGTCATCAATGTATGCAATGGAAGGAGAAAGGAATTGACCACCCTACCCCACTATTTCCTGGCCTAGTTGCTTCATAAGTGGTGCCATGTTGGTATCACCTGTGGGGTTCAGCTCTGTCTTCGAATAGTTGATAAAACAACAAACAACCCAGCAGGGAATGAAAAGATGGAATATCGACATTTTAAAAACAGACCCCCTTAAGATTAAAAACAATTCCTCATGTTATTTTATTGATGTCTTGAATCAAGCTATTCTAACAATTACGTTGACACTTATAACATAGTCTATAAATATACATGCAGAAGCAAATATCACGTAGGGGAGAGTCGGGTAGTATCGGACATCGGGTAATATCGGACAGTGAGTTTCTTTCATCTACCACACGATGATAGTACCTGATTGACATGGTTACGTTTCTGTGATGTCGCATAGAGAAACGTAACCATGTCATTCAGGTACTACCATATGGTGGTAGATGAAAGAAACGAACTGTCCGATACTACCCGATGTCCGATACTACCCGACTCTCCCCTATATTATTACAATAAACCATAACAGAACACAAACTTATGCCTGATCTCTGCACTCAGCAGTTGATCATGCATTTTCAAATTGTTAAACTAAAATATTATTGGCGATTGTCACTTTCTGCTGTGTTGTACATCGAAAACGTCTTTCAAGATCACATCATGTAAACTTAACCAGATCTTAATTCAGAATAATTGTCAAGTTGTTCACAGACAGATTTGGTTCACAACTTTGAACATTTCCAGTTTTCGGAAACAATATCTTACATTTCAAACAATATTAAATATCGAGTCTTCCGAAATAGAACCTCGCCGATTAAGCCCGATCTCAATGTAGGAAATTACATAGAAAATTGAAAAAAAAAAGTTTTACTTCGTTCTACACATACACAATTCATTTTGATTAATAAATTTATGTCGAAATTGGTCAATTGGCTATATTTTTAAAGTATTTGTAATTTTATACTAATATGCCGTACTGCTCAATAAAGTCTCCCAGCTTGGGATGATATCGTCGGTTTGCAAGTAAAACATATTAAGTAAAAAAATATTACTTTCAATAAAAAAAGGCGTATGTAATGTACATAATATATATGTATACACATAGAATTGAAAAATTAAATACACATAAAGAGGAACAACTTACTACAAATAATATTTACAAATTCAATTTTGTCAAGAGCTTTCAAAACGCCTTTTTCTCAGAGGTAGTATCTTTAATTTATGTATTTTGCGTGTAAGCCGACGATATGACGTGGAGGGATCTGCAATAGAGGTGTCTCTTTCTTAGAATTATTACTGTAATATAACTCAGGAATAAAATATGAGATGTTATAAATATAGCACAATTCTTTCAGTTGTTGTGATGTTGATAATGATGATGATGATTATGATTATCATGGTAGTGATAATGAATACGACGATAATGACACTTTATACGATATTATTTTTTCCAGTACCTCATACGTAAAAGGCCTCTTGGATAAGATTAGTTCAGAACCAAATAAATAAAACTTTTAGAGTTTAGGCACTTCTGTGCACAATTAAATACAATCAAAGAGGCATAAAACAAATTACTACACTTTTACATAATAATAGCTGTTCTAAAAATTATTCCCTTCTACTCTACTTCCGCGAGAGTGGAAAGATAAAATGTATGCCTTGTAGAATTGGACAAACTGAAGGTATTAAATTTATTGACGAAATATATTTTAATACATTGTAAAATGAATGATACAATTCTGTTAGTTGTAAACTGCAAATATACATTATTTGTATTAAACTGCAGCAAAGAAGGCTCGGTGCATTAGAAACTGCTTTTATCATAGAATGCCCCGCCATGAATGTAGGAGACGAGCTCTTTTACCACGTTTTGGATCTGAAATCTGTATCGTATATGATCTGGTAACAAACAGGACGCAACGCACAAAATAACTATGTTTAAGGTTGTCATTCTCATCTTCAGAGAATGTTCGTTACACATCACACAACTGTATGGAAGTTTCTAGAACGCACTTGTATCTAGAAAGATGAAAGGAAACATTTTCAGTTAATATTGCAACCAGCTGTAAGTCATGCGAGTGCCACATATCCTATAAAACGTTACATATTAAATCAGCAGCAAATTGAAAGAATTGTTCGCAGATATCAAGAATATAAAAGAAAAAAATATATTGACTTGTACGTGCGTGCAATTAGTACTAAAATAAAGTAAAATTAAATTAAATATGCACTGGAATCTGAAGGGGAAACCAGCAACTGTATGAAACATTATGAACTTATTGTGAAAAATTCCACCTTGTGTTAGTAAGAAACATTACGAACTCACTGTAACAAGTTACACTTTGTATTAATATAGCTTAATATCACTGGTAAGCAATAAATTCAGTCCAGTTAAAAATTGTTGTGAGCTAAAATAAACTTGACAAAAAAACATATTTGCCAAAAATAATGCTAACGAAACCTATAGTGGACATAGTTTGAGTATACAAAAATGGCATGGACAAAAACAAGTTGAACATAAATAACAGGAACCACATGTTGGGTGACCAAAAAAATTGATTACCCAAATGTTTATTACCCAGCTCTCTGGGGATCATATGAAACATATAAAGTAGTTGAATCAAATTACAACTATTACTCGTTTAAGGGGTAAATTATTTATATATATTTTTTGTAAAAATTAAAAATGTTGGTAGTTTACTGTGCAGTGATGAAGCGTTTCCCTCATAACTCATAAACTTGTTAACTTTTTCATGTTCTTTTAGTTTATTGCTGAAACTCATGTTTACAATATCATGCTTTTTCAACTACATTCCTTAATAAATAATATATTTTAATTTTTTGTTAGAAGAAAATAGTGATACTTGATTTTTGATTTTATCAGAGAATCCATCAAAGATAGAGAAGTGATCTTGCACCATATTTTAGATATGACATGCATAAATACACACAAAAAAATTTCATCACAGAATGTTGGATAGTTTTCGAGTTATGTGGGAAACGCTTCACCCCTGCAAAAGAATTGAATTTCGAAAAAAAAAAAAAAATTTTTTAAATCGTAAAAATATTTTTTTCATATAGCGGAAGGACAGAGTTTTACACACAGTAATGAAAATTATTGTACAAGGTACAGTAATGGAGGAAAAAAAAATTTAATATTTCCAAAATTTTACTGCTATAAGCTGTACCTAACCTCTTAAAATAGGAGAGGTATTGAGGTAGTAAGAAAACCTTTATAATCAATTCATGAAAATATAGCAACTATTAAAAATAGTCTTAAATTTGTTAGGATAATACGAAGTTATATTGATTTCTGATTTATGTTCAAATATTGTTACATGAGGAGTAAAATAATACTAGTTGCTTAAAAATGAACACCTCACCCTAATTTAACCTCAGAATTTTAAGTACACTATGACCTTAATGCACTATTTTAATAGAAGATAGACTATAAATTTCCTTACTTTAAACGCACATAATGCCGTTAGAAGAAATGATATCTTCCACTTGATTACAATTTTGGAAATACTTTTACATTGCTATCGTGTGATTTAGATTTAGCTTTCATTCGTATCATTGTTCCAAAAAATTGACAATATTTGTGATTATTGGTGAAATAAATATTATATACGGAATGTTTAGGTAGTAGTATAAAATGCGATTATCTGCTTTCAAATGGTGCTATTTCGGTTAAAATTCTACATGCATGCAATGAAACATTAGACTAATATCTAAAATTATAGAGAAACAATAACAGTTAATAATAATCTTTTATAATAAAATAGTGCAGTGTACTTAAGTATTTTTAACTAATTGTTAGAGCGTAATAAAGTTCCGAAATGCTTCTACTTAAAGAGTTATTAATTTTACTAACTATTTACGCATTTCAAAATCATTAGTGAGCATTTAACTTAGTCAAGTTTATGGTTCAAGTAGAAAAAAAATAATGATCATTGAAAACTATAAACAGGATATATATGAAATAAAATATTTTGCCAATAATATTGTTAGGCCTAAATATTTATAAAAATATTTTCTTTCACAAATTATTTATTGATTCACGATTGTACAAATATATTATTTTACATATGAATGCATAATTATTTAGTTGGGAATATATTAACCATGGGTTTTCACACGATATTTGTAAAAGGAACCGTTTGTCGTTCTTAGCTTACATTTATTGATAATGGGCGAATGGTTTTGGGCACCTTGTCTTAAGGGAAGGAAAGAACATTGCCACTTTATTGAACATTATTCAGTAACAGTCACTGAATTTTGACGGATGACTTTTTCGGAATGACTTGTATTGTTTATTGAAACAACAACGTTTAAATACATTTAATGAAATTATGTCGTTCCCACTCTGATTTTAGTGTTTTGTTATTTTATAAAATATTTAATACACATGCGTAAATATGATACTTTTTTTTATATCTTTCTATATTTCGGCGTGCTTCAACTTTTGAGCAAGAGCCCACTCGTAAATAGGACTCATAGAGGACGTTTTGTTATTTTGTACTACTATTCCTACACAAATTGTAAAATTATGCTTAGTGTTATATCGTTAACGTCTTAACTAGAACAAGAAATATATAACACATAAAAGTACGGTACACAAAATTACTTACTGTTTTAAAACGATTCGTGTACTGTATTTCTTCAACAATTTTCTTCTTTATATTTCTCAGTAATGCGCACGCTTAATGGATTAAAATGTTAACGTAAGGTATATCCATTATATAATAAATTTAACACTTCCTTAAATAATATTTACTGATTTAATATCTTACAAATTCTAATCTATTTATTGTAGTGCTTTAAATACACATTCTTTTATTACATAATTAGAGTGCCCTAAACATTAATAAAGTAATAGAAAAAAATAAATTTATATATTTTTATAGGGAGATATTGTAAATTATCTTGCGAATTAAAAAGCCTTTGTGAAATGGAACAATTTAGTGTAGTATTCATAATCGAAAAATATAAAATTTTGAGTTCTCGGGACAGTTACAATAATTATTAAGAGGAGGCGATTAATAAAAATGAAATATAATGAAAGATTTGTTTACAGTAAAAAATATTGTTAAGTGAATCACAAAGTTTAAATTATTTCGAAATACTGTATTGATTTCAAAAGTAAATTGCAAACACATGACATATACACAGAAAAAATGTTACTTACTCTTGGCAAATGACCACATTCCTTGGCACAAATCTTCAGCTTTTATCTTCTTTCAATTTAAATATGTTCACACATAATTAACTGTGGCTTTGTATAGTGCGATAAGGCCTACATGATATCTCTTCTATAGGCCTAGAATAAATTTGAAATTAAAAAGAAAAAAAAAGTAATTTCCTACACTTAAAGTTTTGGGAACTATAATCTTTATCTGTTACTGATAATACTTACAGCAACGCTTAAAATACCGTTGTAAATAAATTTGTAACAACATATATAAATAAGATATTTCGAAAATATTATCAATGTTTGGCAGTCACTTGTCCTATTAAAATTCATAAATCATTCAGTGACAAAATATGATATCCAAAACAGTAGTTATAAAGAATTATAAAATGGTAACAAATAAGCATTGTTTAACAATATGGCACGATAATAATGAATTGAACAGGCAACCGTCTGCACTGATTGAGGTAAACCACGAGTATAACCTCAATCAGGATACCCAGTCATGGGATTCGATCCGATAGCCTCCCGAGTAGAAGGCAGCCACGTTAACTGCGAGACTACAGCGTGTTCGAACTATTGTAGAAGAGCACGGCTATCGTGTTTTGTTACTCCTATCAGAGTTCACACATAAAATCACTATCTACTAATGAGAAATCATAGTGTACACACAATAAGGGGAAATGGTATGATTTTTAATGTTTATGTATTTGTTTATATACTCGTATTTTTCACTGCTTTCTGTGAAATCTGAAATATTTTTTATTTGCAATATATATTTCAAGATTTTAAAATAATATAAATTCTGACGATAATAGCATTTTAATTTTTTTATATTGATTGTATTATTTCATTTCTATTTCTATTGTTGTAATTATTTTCTGTATTCTGTATAACAAAACAGTAATTCGTGTCATTCTGTCATAAATTTGGAGTCCCAACAACAACAATTAAGGAAATTTCTATGATAGCTTTGAAGGGTTCTCTTCATATATTACGGCAACACTTGTATCTCAATTCAAATTACATTTGAATTTTCTCATTCTATATTTTATCTGTATTTTTTAATTTTACTGCAAATTTTCATTATTGTGAAATATTATCTATTGTAAATGTCAGTTTATTGTAAATAAATTTCTTGTAAGACATTTTTAATGTCACACCTTAAATGTTACTGGTTAACATTCTTTGTCTTTGGCAACCTCACCAAGTTGAGGAAGACTAATTTTAAATTAAATTAAATTAAAATAATTAAACTAATAATTAAAAATGAAATAATTAAAATCGGAATTAATAAATTTGAAAATATACAGTATTGATTTAATAAGTAAATGTCATCGCCCAGACAAAAGAATAAGATTGGGACAATTCTTTGTCCAAACATAATGTGTAAAATAATGTTAAAATACCGGTACTGTTTATATTGCATAAAATTTTAATTAGTTATCTTAGTTTAAATACATGAGCCTAATACTGCCTAAAACAAGGTATACGTTTAAAATTAATCAAATCTGTGTGAAAAAAGAAAAATGTTGAAATAAGAATCCTCAAGGGCTTGCGATTAACAACATTATAACAGAACTGAGGTACCTGTCTTGGATTAACTAAAATTAAATTAAATTATTCTAGCTAGCAGCTAATTAACAGATATAATGTTATTGCATTCGTTGATGACTTGTACATATTCGGATCATAAAGAAGTTCAACATAAAAATGGTAAAAATATCCCTTTACATTCCATGGGGAGTATAGGGAGCATAGAAGTACAGCTCTATACTTTAATGACCTAGGCAATAGAAAGAGTTAGTGTGGTCGGAACCACGCTCCGACCGCCTTTTACTCCTGGGAAAAACCCGGTACTTAATTGGACAGAAGACTGACAAAATTTGAAAGAGAGAATAAAAATTAGGAAATAGACTGTCACATAAAATTTAGGAATGGCGAAAAAGAAACTTCCCAAATCAATATTTGATTGCAAAGCTAGAAAAAACGAGATGATAGACGGTCATCTGTCAGGGTAGTGACAGTATGAATTCTGTTTAAATAGAAACCGGACGAAAAGTCCAAACTTATGAAATGGATGATAATAATAATTATGATATTTGAGGAATTTTAAAATAAAATCAATACATAACACAATCAGATATTTTGGTATTTTTCTAGCTTTATTGGACATGTACAGTAATAAATGCGAATAAAAATAATTTACTGCTGTTAAAATTATTTCCTTCGTTCTCGAACTAATCTGAGTTGAAATGAATAGTCAGATACGAAACCTTTAGTATATGCCATTGAATAGATTGAAATGTTCTCTGATAGGGTTACGCTTCCCTCATGAGATTGATGATAGAGAATTGGTAAAATTATGGCAGAGGAAACGGGATACTTCGAGTGTACCCGTTTCCTCAGTCTTTGTGAACTACAAACTTGAGTTTAATTCATCATTTACTGCACCAGAATTTCTTGCATGAAAAATTGTGATTATTGAAGCATATTAGTCATATATTGGTGAAATATATTAATGATAACAATAATACAAATAATAATAGCAATAATAATAATAACATAAATATTAATTGGCTGCAGAATAAAGCCTGTTGACCTATTCTGTTGTCAAAAACTTTTGAACCCGAAAGGAAAACTTCAAGTATACAGTAGATACAAATTTATTATGTTGGATATGGACACAGTGAAGAACTTAAACATGAAATACATGTTGAAAAATATAAAATAATATTTCACATGATTTTGAAGTTAAAAATACAGTGCTATAAATCAGCAAGGAATACTTCCAATATTTCGAAATATGAAATTATCTAGTTTTCAGAAAAAGATGTAATGAGAAGGGACCAAAAATAAGAATTCTGCATTTTGTACGATTAGAATTGGACTGTATAAGCACACATTAGATTAATTTGTTTAATTTCGCGAGTAAATCTATTCTTGTCTTGAGTAAATAAGGCCGAGAAACAGGAAGAAGAATTTTTTTATTTTCTGTTCATCTATGTAGTGTCTAGCGGTTATTTGGCGCATATTTATCACATTACCAGAGAGTTCCGTTCGTTTGTCAACAGTGAAGACAGCACAGTTTATTTAAGAAGCCATTGAATAATACAAAATTAAAATAGATTTAGTCAAAATTAAAACAATTTACATAAAAATTAATAAAATTTTCTTAGATATTCCTATGCTGTGTGAAATTTGTTTGCTAAAACAAGTCCTTTAATTTTGTTTCAAAAACTTCAATATTATTAATATTTCTGATATTGACAGGAATTTCATTAAAAAGTTTCACGCCTGCAACAAAATGGCTCTTACAAGTTTTGGCTAATCCACATTAGAGAACAATTATGTTACGGTTATTAATTTCGACTCTCATGTGAATGCGCTGTATTATCAGAAATGTAATCCATGTAAATATTCATATACGAACATTATATTAGCAAAAAAAATTCATTGAATACAGTCTTACAGTGTTTTTTTTTGGACTGTTAAGAATATCTTGCCACACTTGAACAGAATTTCTTTTTATTAAAATTGTAATACGTCTTCTTCTTCTTTTAATTTGACAGATTGGCATTAAAGTTTACTTGGTCTGGCTGACAGTACCCAAACCTTGCAGGCAAGAACTGCAAGTTCGCCGTTTGAATTTCGGTTAACGTAGGTCTGGGATTTGAATCCCGATGGCTGTGAGAGAAGACGCTACCTTCATATGATTGAAATGCGATCCGAACTTACAATTGAGAATTCTGTGCTTCGTTTATTAGTGCTCAGTAAGACAGAACGTCCCTCGTATATTGTAGTAAGTGACGCCATATTTTTCATTTTCACTTCGATATTATCTCAGTTCAGTCAGTGGAACGACATTTCTGTTAGTGGGGTGGATGAGCAACAGACTTTCTGTTCACGTAGCTTTTCTATAAGCCTCTAGCAAAAAAAAAAAAAGATTTATTTAACGACTCTCGCAACTGCTGAGGTTATATCAGCGTCTCCGGTATGCCAAAATTTGTCCCGCAGGAGTTCTTTTAAATGTCAGTAAATCTACACTTAAATGCCATCGACCTGGGTTGGGATCGAACCCGCAAATCTCGAGCACAGAAGGCCAGCGCTTTACCGACTACGCTACCCAGGCCGACGTATAAGCCTCTAGATCCTTGTAAGTTCTCGAGGTTGTACGAACATTTCTAGATTTTCTTCCTTTCAGCTTCTTTTATATTCACTGGAAATTAATTGCATTTTATAATACATATCTACAGTACATTGAAGAATTGGATATTTACATTAAAAGTTTATTTATATTATATCTAATAATACTAAAAATTATTTTGTAGTAGCTGTCTTACTCATGCATCGGATATTTTATCTATTCTTGGTATTGTTCGAATAGAACTAGAAATTGTTCCGTGGTCGGATATCGAACTCGGGACCTTTGTCTTACCGCACCAACGCTCTACCGACTGAGCTACCCAGCAACTACACCCGACACAGTCTCAATTTTTCCCCTTATATTCACACACTTCAAGTGGGCTGACAAGAAGCCAGAAACCCAACTTTGAGTGCACGCAAACTCTGTGTGACTTGAATTGTGGTTTTCTGTTAATGTACCTACAGCAACGTACAGTATATATTATGCAAATCTGGCTTTCAGGTGTAGCTCCCTGTGAAGCAGACTTGAATAATTTCGAGGGAAAATTTGTTCCCGGGGCCGGGTATCGATCCCGGGTTCTTTGGCTTAACCCACGAACGCTCTACCGATTGTGCACGGAGTTGTATGCACTCAAAGTTCGGTTTCTAGCGTCTTGTCAGCCCACTGAGGTGTGAGGATATAAAGTAAAAATTTGAGACAGTGTCGGATGTAGTTGCTGGATAGTTCAGTCTGTAGAGCGTTGGTGCGGTAAGCCAAAGATCCCGATATGGATACCCGGCTTCGGAACAATTTTTCCCTTGAAATTATTCAAGTTTGCTTCACAGGGAGCTATACCTGAAAGCCAGATTTGCAGAATTAGAAAGTTTCTCAGTTAAAAAAAAAATCGTACTTAGTTTCATAGGCCTATGTAGAAAGATGTAATATGGATGAATGAATAGTGTATGAGTGAGTGGGTGAATGGATAGAGAGATTGGTTAATTTGTTCCATCTCTTTATTTCTTCTTCAATACTTTCCTTTATGTTTTGTCCATGACTGGAAACTACAGTATATCAATATTCGAGTCGACCTGGTTGGCGAGTTGGTATAGCGCTGCCCTTCTATGCCCAAGGTTGCGGGTTCGATCCCGGGCCAGGTAGATGGCATTTAGGTGTGCTTAAATGCGACAGGCTCATGTCAGTAGATTTACTGGCATGTAAAAGAACTCCTGCGATACAAAGTTCCGGCACATCCGGCGACGCTGATATAACCTCTGCAGTTGCGAGCGTCGTTAAATAAAACATAACATTTTTTTATCAATATTCGAAGTGTTTAATCATCTTAATCTGATACACCTCTGAACCAGCACCTGACGCTAGTGAAACTGGTCAGATAAGAACAAAATTTCAGCATCTCACTCTATAACCCACAATGATGAATTGTCTTTACCTGTATAATTCTCTCTCCTCCACAATTTATCCCTATCAAAATTGCACACCAACACCAATATCCTAAGAAATCACGCAAGAACAGTCGGATGCAGAGTTTATCCTTTTTCCTACAAAGCGGCTCAAATAAAACTAAACGATCTTGTGGGAGACTTAGACTTGCCTAAAAATAAGGCAGAATTGCCAAGATCGCAACTTTGACAATGGTATGTCTTTTAAGAAAATATTAAATTTCAGTTCTTCGTATTCGCCAGTTTCTCTTACAAAAAGTTTCTTCTATGCAGGGCGACATCGTATTTTGTAATGATGTAAACGGTTTTATGAATGCTCTTAAAATTCAGCCCATTCTAAATGAATGGCGATTTTTTGTAGATCCCACAAAAGTTTACCTGAAAGCTGTGGTATTGTACATCCACATGGAATTATTTGGCACTCCTGTTGAACATGTGGTTCTTATAAAAGAGACACATGACAACATGGAACAATTATTAGCCGTATGAATTATAAGAAGAACAAGTGAGATATCTCTACAGTTTTGGAAGTGGTGGCTTTCGTACTCGGTCGTCACTGAGTTACACAAGATACTGCTGCTTCCAGTGTCACGAAGATAGTTATGCAAAGAATGAGCATTATGAAACTACTCATAAATAATGATTCCCTTTCGGAAGGAACGTGGAAACAGAAGGTAACATTTTCTTCTCGAACCAAGAACGCAGAATCATTTATTAAATAATTGTAACTAATGAAAAACTTTGTTAATGGCGAATCCTTAGGAACACTTTTCACAAATTTCTCCTAGTGACTCAAGGTATAGAAGGATTTTTGTTTGGTCATCTGTAATATGTACTTGAGGACACTCTCAATTGTAGACGTCATTTGGCAGCGAATCAGAAGTTGTACAACTTGTTGACTGACGAATTTTATCTGGAACTTTCTGTCAGGTACTGTACAGGATCTAAGAAACGAGGCTCCCAGCTCTATTTCCTTCCCTAATGAAGCTACGCTAAGTATTTTAAACTCCTTTCTGCAGAGTTTGAACTCCGGAACCACGGATCCAGTAGCCAGCATGTGCCCACAAGACCACCGAGGACGACGTGTCGTTTCGTAGATCTCAAAATAATAACTTTGATAGTTTTTGTGCATTCTGTTGGAATCTTGAAGAATAGGAGGAAAATTTCATGGAGAAACCTTCCTATCAGTCGTAAAGGCATTTCTTCGGAAACAGTAGGACTCCAAACTTGAGTGGAGTAGCTCATAATATGTTGATGGAATGCAATGAAATAGGGTATAAAATGTCTCTCAAAATGCATTTATTCTTCCATTTGGACTTCTTCCATGAGATTTCCGGAGCTGTAAGAGATAAATACTTCAAATTCCTTTAAAGTTTGTTGGCTTCGCTGTCATTGTTTGTTGAAAATATTTGTGTGTAATTCTGTAGTTTTACACACACACACACACACACACACACACACACAAATATATATGCATTTTCTTACGTGAAATATATATTTATCAAAATATTCTGAACGATTTTTTGTACTTTTGGTTGAAATATCGACAAACTGGAAAGACGTTACCGGTGGTTACTGTTTTTAGGTAATAAGAGAGGAGCTAACATACAGGACAGGGATACAGAACTGGCGAGAGAGTGGTGGAAAGCATGGGGAAAGCGTTGGTTCCCCGTCCACAGTCCACCGGCGTTGAACGACGTATCTGTGGTCCGTACGCAATCACATAAGACAGAAACTGAATACAAATCCCCTCTCCTACCAAGTCAATGACGCGGGAGTGGAAGGAAGGTTGAGTGACATATTTCGATGAATAACGTAACACCACAATTGTCACCCAGTTCTACAAACCTGATATAGGAGAAAAGCCAAAAGGCCACTTTGTAGGTTAAGTACCGGTATATTATATAATTCATATTTTACATTTTCATTATCTCATGCGAGAAATCATTGATTTTATATATCATACCATTACCATATTTTAATTGGGGATTCCTTCTAAAGGAATCAAAACTTCCAGCTATGATTTTAAAATTTAGCTGTCCAAAGTATTGTACATATGACTTTGCTAATTTTATTTCCGAAACAAATAACTTATTAACCTTTAGTTATTCAATGAAATATCAGATATTGTAATATTTTGACATATAAAATGCTTTATTTTTATGGTACCAGTATGTTACTTATCTGTAAAATAAGCTCATTAATAACGTTTTGTTTTAATTTTTGGAAGTATTGCTAGGCGACTCAGTAAAAACAAATATGCTATATAGCTATTACAATTATTGATATTTACTATCTATTCTTCAATTACAGAGTGAATTGAAACATTCTGGGTTACACTTTACAGATACGGAATGAAAGAAAATAAATCTACGAAATTTTTACATACAACGAGATTATTAAATTTGTGAAAGTGGCTCCTATTCAGTAATATCTCTAAAATTGTTACAATTGTATAGAAAGTATGTTTACATAAACATGTGTACAACAGAAAATATAGGCCTATATTATTAAAAATAATATTTTAGGAGACTTTCACATATACCACATATCAATATAAATTCTCTTCTAATCTGTAATTTTTTTCTTCAATTTCTCTTTTTCCACGGACTCCTTTAAAGCTTTCAATTCTGTCTCTTACAAGTACTCTTTTATTTTCGTGGCCTTCAAGTTTCAGCATGAGTCACTACGTGTCATTTATATTTTTATACGTATCCGGCATACCAATCTCATTCTATTTACCATAATCGCATTATATACCAAGTTCATGGGTTATTTTTCTAGGAGTAATTAATTTGCCTTCTATGTCCTCCTCTGACAGCTAGACGCCGACAACTAGTCAACTAGCTAGTCAACATAGACTAAGTGGTCACCAGGAGGACTGTTGATCTACATTATATCAGGGCGGCAATGATTAATGAAAAAATTTTTAATTGAGAAAATAAAAAATATAATATGTCCCAAGTAGCCTACCGTTTCTGTCCACCAAAAATTACTTGAATTTACCATGATTTGAAACCTCTTTCTCTAGCTTAGATAACTGATTATGCCTTTTGATTAAAGGCGTATTATTGATCATTATCACTCTCTCCACCATCACCATCATTATCATTATCATCACAATAACCATCATCGTCAGAAAATAAAAATATTTGGTTTCATGTAAGATGTCCGCTTCAACTTTAATGATTAAAAGGAAGTTCAACTTTATGAACAAAAGGAAATGTTACATTTTTGTAGAGGTACGTAATTATTTCGAACTTCTACTTTTTATTCTAGTTTTTATGTTTTACACTTCCACATTAACATCTTGTTATTCCTCATCTTTTACAATATCCACCTCGCGTCAATGGAATTCCTTGTCACAAAGTATTAGGGGCTGCAAGACAACAAACACCTTTAAGAACACTTAAAAGATAACCTTATTAGCATTTCACTCCAATCATACTGATTTAAAATATTACTGACTACACATGTTGCTTTTTTCTTTAGAATCATCCTGATTGTGCTGCATTTTCAAAATTGTCTCATAGTAATCTCTTTCTATTATCTAATATCATTTGAAATATATTAACATTCTATGTATTTTAGTTTAATTCTGCTACACAGTTTATTTCAGTGTTTAATTAATAGTTCATAGTATTTTGTTGTTTAATTCGTAAATAACTCTTGTATACATGTAAGTCTCATCTAAATCAAATTGTTGAATTCTTTATAAGTTCATGCATATGTATATACACTTTTCGCTGGTTGAGTGGAAGAGAAGGCCTTACTGCCTTAACTCTGCCAGCTAAAACAAATTATTATTATTATTATTATTATTATTATTATTATTATTATTATTATTATTATTATTATTATTATTATTAACACTCTATATTTCTTTATTCTTGTCAGTATGTTTTGCTTTTATATATAGTTATTTTTCCTACAACTACAACCAAGTGAAAACTCATTAGTAGTTAATAAAAATGAATTAATTAATTATTTAATTCATTCATTCATTCATTCATTCTTATACTAATAATTAAATTGGAAAAAATTCGACTTAAAATTGTATACCCCTGAGATTCAGACATTTCAAAATATAACCAATACATGGCTAGTAACTTATTGTAATTAATAAAAATGTATAATGATCCGTCTAAAGAAACAAGGCAACAGAATTTTGGCCCGAATTCAAAGCTATTGAAGAGGTATGGACTGTAATGAAAAATAAGACCAGTGCTGTCAATAGTACCAACTAATGAAACATCTCACAAGTACGGATGGAGTATATTACATAATTTTATTAAAGTATACCAGAACGAGTTAAGGAAATTAAGACAAAGAGGTGGATAACAAAATATTAGAAGTATCAGTTTAGAGAATATGATTTCTTAGTTGGTTATTTAACGACGCTGTATCAACTACTAAGTTATTTAGCGTCGATGAGATTGGTGATAGCGAGATGGTATTTGGCGAGATGAGGCCGAGGATTCGCCATAGATTACCTGGCATTCACCTTACGGTTAGGGAAAACCTCGAAAAACCCAACCAAGAAATGAGCCCAAGCGGAGATCGAACCCGCGCCCGAACGCAAATTCAGACCGGCAGGGAAGCGCCTTGACTGACTGAGCCACGCCAGAAGCTGGGAAAATGATGATTTTGATTGTAAACACACAATTCATCAGAACTAATTTAAATATTACGTAAAACTAAAATAAATATCTACAAATAACAACATTTAAGAATATTGCTCATTATTTATCCAATTAATGTACTAAAATTTGGGGATGGGAAAATTATGAACCTGATACAGAATCTTCCTTCACCCATCTTGATTCAAAAGCAAAGCAATCTTTCGCATATATTAAATCCGCTACAAGGCATCTATGACTTTACTTCATTATCTAATTGTAGGAGCACTAAGGGCTTTTTCCGTACAAAATTAAAGTAATAGGTCTACATAGGAGAAATTAAATCCTTGTGTCTTGTTCTAGAGATAAAAACGATAACTGTTACACCACTGAAAGAATAATTATTATTATTCAAAATTTATCAGTAGCCTATATATATTCCATAGTGCCATGGTTTCTTCAGGGTAAGATATTAACTTTTCTGCATTGCACGCGACTTGTAACTCTGAGCAGATGAGCTGGTAGTTTTGCAAGTTTATGTTTACTCTGGTCCAATCCCGTGACTTGTACGAGTAACTCGTGTTTATTCGGATCAAATTCTTGTTTGTTTTTCTTGAGCGCATTAGTATATGCACTAATATTTGAACTTCTAGGATTCTGATTGTCTCTTTATTTTAATTTGCTTCACAAATTGATCTTCTGTACTTGGCTTGACTGTCAAAATCCGCTATTGTCCACTAGCTTTAGGAATTAAGCATTATTAATACAATATTACATGGATATTGATATCAATAATAATAGTCTAGTCATAGTACTGATTTCATGATGAAAGTAAATCGCGTTTCTGAGATGAAATTTCGAATAGTTCTCAAATATTTAATTAAATAATGGAAAAGTATTTAAACGTCGTCAAAATCATTATTATCAACTCTATCATAAATGTATTATATTCTTTTTCTCTGAAATCAAATTAAAATACACAATTCTGTCATATTAGAATAATAAATAAACCACCCATTTATAGGCACACTGTGATATTCATTTTGAAAACAAGACAATATTCAACGAACCAGGGAAAGAAGTTTTTCCACTCACACTGCCATAAGTATGCTGTTATTAGCTCGTTTGAGGGAAGTAAATGTCGAATTTTACCGTGATACTATTGGTTGCTATTGACGACGGGATGTTAGTCACGTTACTTCCTTAGGGAAATAAGTGGAAATACGTTTTGTTCAGCAGTCACATAGCAACAGACAAAAAAATACTCAAAAGTCAACGACCCTCCTAACAGTTCCGGTATTAAATAATGGAAAATGAAGACATATATATTTTTATTAGGTAAAATGTGCGAGTGAAAAAAACATCATAGTATGCAATTCGTGACTTAAGTAAAATTTGCAGTCGTCGCCAACGCTCGGACGCAAACTCGTTCTTGACTAGTAAACACTACTTACCTAACTTAATACACAAATAACTATTAATGAAAATGATATGGGGTACTGAACTCCCACGTAAGATTATTAAATATATCATATATGATAAAATGCAACTGATTTTTTTCATTTTGATGCACAAAAAAGATGAGGAACAATATGTAAGAAAGCCAGAATTCTGTGATATACTAGAATTTTTGTGATTGTAATAGGTAAGAAAACGATAATAACTTGGATAATAAAACATATGGAAGCCAAAAGCTTTGTAACAATAAAACGTAAAGAACTTTTTAGTATGTTATTTTACGACGCTTTATCAACATCTTAGGTTATTTAGCGTCTGAATGAGATGAAGGTGATAATGCCGGTGAAATGAGTTCGGGATCCGGCACCGAAAGTTACTCAGAATTTGCTCATAATGGGTTCAGGGAAAATCCCGGATAAAACCTCAACCAGGTAACTTGCCCCCACTAGGAATTGAACCCGGGTCACCTGCTTTCGCGGCCAGACGCGCTAACCGTTACTGCACAGGTGTGGACCGTAAGAAACTCAGAACCTTAATAATAATGTTCAGTCTTTACTACAATAAAAGATAAGAAAACCAGAATCTCAGAAGTAACAAACTGTAAGTAAACCAGAATTATTTTGACTATTACACTTTTATTACGTCATACTACTTTATTTCAACCAATCATGGCTGTTTATCCTACAATTTTATCTCTTCCCTAGCATTTATTTATTTTTATCACTTCAATAGCATTTTTTCCTTTTTATCACTTCCCTAGCATTTCTTTCTTTGTTTGCCGGCATCTTAAACTGCAAATTCTTTACAGTACTATAAAACATGCTTTGCGATTTGTTTCCCGCATAGATAGTCGACTGAAAATGGGGGCTCCTTTCAAACGTTTTGGTGAAGATAACATTAGTGAAATAGAATTTTAGTAAATCAAAAAATATCTATTTTATTGTCTTAGAGTACTTTAATTCTTATAATATTTATATACTTTCTTCTGTTTATCACCTCCCTACCATTTGTTTCTTTGTTTGCCAACATTTCAAACTGCAAATTCTTTACTAAAAAACATTATTTGCTATCGTCATTTCTTGACCGCTTAGATAGTCAACTGACAATGGCGGCTCCGTTCAAACATTTTGATCAAGCTGACATTAGTGAAGTTGAATTGTAGTAAGTCAATTAATATTTTATTGTTTTGGAGTACTTTATTTTTTCTAATCTTTATATACTTTCTTCTAACCGTGTCATAGTCAATTAAATCCCACTCGAGTTTTGATTTTCTCTAGATAAATCAAAACCTCTAGTGAGATTACAGTTGAAAATAATATGTAAGCAAACCAGATCCTTTTAGATAATATTAAGTAAGGAAACTGTTATTTAATACCTCATATACCTAATTTGTTTCATATGGCATAAGACTTTGCTACATTTTCTTCGGTATTGTAAAATTATAACAATAGTTACGGTACTAATTAATAAGTAACGGATATAACTAATTACTTGCATTCGGTTTTTTACCGTGTTCTTCCTTCAGAACTCCAAGCTTTTCAACGCCTTATCATATCTTACCAACATTCATTTATTCATTTTGTGTTCTGTCCAAGGGCAGGTCTTCCACTGAAAACCCGCTTTCTCCAACCTTTTCTATTTTCTGCCTTCCTCTTCGTTTCCTCATATGATCCATATATCTTAATGTCGTTTATCATCTGAGATTTTCTTCTACCCCGAACATTTCTCCCGTTCACCATTCCTTCCAGTGCACCCTTCAGTAGGCTGTTTCTTCTCAGCCAGTGATCCAACCAATTCCCTTTCCTCTTCCTGATCAGTTTCAGCATCATTCTTTCTTCACCCATTGTTTCCAACACAGCTTCATTTCTTATTGTCTGTCCATTCCACACTCTCCATTTTTTCCATATCCACATTTCAAATGCTTCTGTTCGCTTCTCTTGACTTCGTCGTAATGTCTGTGTTTCTGCCCCATATAATACCACACTCCATACAAAGCACTCACTAGTTTCTCCCTTAGTTCTTTTTCCAGATGTCCGCAGAAAATGCTCTTTTTTCTGTTAAAAACTTCCTTGGCCATTGCTATCCTCCTTTTGACTTCCTGGCAGCAGCTCATGTTATTGCTTATAGTGAACCCTAAGTATTTGAAGCTGTCCACTTGCTCTACTGCCTCATTTAGAATTCACAAGTTTATCTTCTGTATTTTTCTTCCTATGACCAAGCTCTTCGTCTTATTTCCATTTATCTTCATCCCATACTGCTCACAGCTGTCATTTAGCTCTAGTAGCATATCCTTTAGTATCATTTCCTCGTCTGCTAATAACGCTATATCATTAACAAATCTTATGCGCTTTATTCTTCTTCCTCTTACTGTCACTCCTCCCATGTCTGAATACAGTTCTTACTAAATCCTCGAAGTAGATGTTGAACAGAGTAGGTGATAAAGGGCATCCTTGACATTCTCCTCTCCCAATTTCACTTCTGACATTTCTTCTCCCATCCTGACTTCGACTCGTTTCATATAGAGAATACTGAACAATCTGCTCTCTTTCCAATCCTCACCAATTTTCTTTAGGATCCCCATCAATTTATTACAATCCACTTTGTGACTGTGGAATGTCGCTTATGGACATCTCGACATGCTAAGGAAAAATGTTAAATTTTAATGCAAATTTTATTCTAATTTTTTACTTTAATATGTATGGACATGGTTTCCGAAAATTTCATATATCTAGTGCCAATATGATCACTTTATACCACTGTATTAAAGAAAATAAAAATTGGTGCCGAAGTGTCTACTCCTTCCATAATGGGGGAGACTTTGACATAGTATCACAAATTTGTGAACACTTCGAAACTCAACATATATAAAACAAATTTTGCTCCTGACACATAAATAGATATATTTTATAATACTCGTACTCGCGTTGGTCAGAAGTGCATTTTTTTTTATCGGTGCCATTTTCCACACTGCCTTGTGAAACCATTTTTGCATTTTCCAGCACACTGAATACAAAATTCTCTGTCATTGTTATCGTAGTAATACCGTCTACACGCGGCACAATAGGTTTTTTTGGATTGTCCAGATTGTTTGATGAACTAGCTCCCTCTCCCTACACGCCGAGCATTAGATGGCTTCCTTATGTGGAAGCCTAACTTATTTTGCTGTTTAGTCTCCTTCATATGTTTGCTATAGTTTTCAGACGTTATCACGTCTGAGTTTTATAGTTTTCTTATTCTCTTGCCACCAGATGGAAGTGTTAGCAACGGAACTGGCGGCACTTCTTCAAAGAAAGCATCAGTAGATGAGAAATTAGGCAAGCCTAAATGTCCTGGTGCAGATTATTTCTGTAGTGTTTTAGTAATACGTATCTTCTTCAAGGCGAATTTCACATCAATTTTCGGCTAGAACCAGATCGTACTCAAACATATCATCGTTCAGTATGTCAGGATGTCAATTTTCTTGCTTATAATTGTTCATTTATATAACTTTTACAATCAAGGCGAAGGATATGTCGAACTAATTGATCTTCCAAGTTTGTGACGAGAATTGTGCTCTTTCCTATTTGTTCGATATCAATGAAAATATTAAAATATAAAGTTTAATTAAGGTTGGTTCAATGGAAGATTAATAGTTTCATACATACAGGCGATGGATAAAATGGCATTAAAAAGCTATAGAAAGAATTGCGAACCGACCTAAGACCAATCACACAAAAATGTTGATAGAGACAGCCCCCCAAGTCATCTAAGAATGATCAGAAACGAAATCGACATATGTCGATATCTCCTCAAAATACAGCGTCGAAATCTTCCCGAGTTACACGTTTATTCAAAAGACAACAGCAAATCCGAAACAAAGATAACTTTTTTAGCGTAATCGATTTGGCGCCTTTACTAACTTGTAAAATGTAATATACAATAATTTGTGCATCTACTAATATCACGCACATCCAGTCAAAGTGCAATAAACTAAAGATGGTATACTATATTTTATGACCGAAAAGAAAAGTGTAATTCACATACATGGTATTGTGTTTATTGCCTTCTGTGAACGTAAAACATAAGTTGGAGCCATGATATTCACCTACACAGAGATTACGAACACAGTCAACACAGATCTCATGTAGTTCGAATTTGTTTTACTAGGAACAGTGCTCGCAATGGCTACTTTTCTTAAAAGTGTCGAGATTTCCCAAATGTAGAGATCTCCTCAAACGATCCTACTGATTGAAGTGATGCTTATTTCCAATTTTAAGTATGTTTGTACCGCTGATATATAGTATAATTATATAGTTGCAGAATATTTAGACCTTGACCTTGCTTGGGCTGTCGCGCAAGAGATTTAATTTTTAAATGCTAATCCAAGTAAGTTTTATACTTCATTCTGACCGGATACCTTAATTTCTTTCATTATGCACTGAAATATATCATAGGAAATGATCTTAAATAGCTGCATCATGCATTTGGAAATAAATATGAAGACAATCTGTTCTAGTGAAAGGGCTTCAGCTTTTCGGTAGCAATTTTTTTCATTACAAATAAGTGCTCCATCTACTTTTTTAACCGTAGATTATTATTACATTTTCTTCAGAATTAGATTACTTTCACCAACCACGAACAATAATATGTTTAGGTATACAAAAATACGTATATTACCCTATTTTAATATCAGAGATTACTTCTGTTTAACATTTTTCTAGGAATCAAAATTTCACTATAGGCATAAATAAAATTGTGAATGGTAATTTTTACATTTCTATGTGATATTGGCGAGACGTAAAGCTTGAAAGCAATAAGAAGTAACGAGAAAGTGTGATGTTGATATAATTGGCGTTGTTGTACGTCCATATTCATAAAAATATATCTGATCAGTCATTGCCTTCCAAAGTAGGCCTACATTTCAATAATGATTATTTAATTATTTTAATGTTTGCTTTTTTAGACATTATGCGGCATTCATTGTCATTCAAGTTCTGAAGTTGTGAAACTTTATTATTTACAGCTGTTTATTACGTGATTCCATAATATCCTCTAAAAATCGCATTTTTTATTTATAGTCAAAGTTTTCCATATTTCTTACTTTCCCATTAAACGGCGTGTAAAAGTAGGAATATTTCAATGCTCTAAAAGTGAATTTTGTGATATTTAAAATTGAATTAAAACATCCCTGATACTGAAAATGTGCTTTTTGAACTCATATTCCCCATCTATCTACGCAGAGCGATTCTTACTAAAATTTTGATTTTGTTCATATGAAGTATCCATATTCAGATTGTGCTAAGATGATGGACTTACTTGAATTAAATTACAAAAAATGGCGATTTAGTCAAAATTTGATTACAATTATTTTTTTGATAACTCCTACATAGTAAATAGAAGGATGTATAAAGTCAATATATCTTCAGAAGTGCTTTTGTACAAGAATTAGTTCTTATATAAAATAATAATTATCCCTTCAGTCGAAAGATTCTTCAGAATTAACGCATCATAAACTGTTTAGTGGGAAGTTAAAATTTTACTTTAAGATGCGAACACATTCCTACAGCACAAGTTCATTCTGGTAATAAATATATTTTCAAATCAAGAAATTAACATGCACTTCGACTTTTTAAACATAATTATTTTTCCCAGCGCCACTATTCCCCTGTACACTTGCGGACGGATGTCATTGTTAAAATTTTCTTTCTCTTGAACTGTTTACTTTCATTGTGTTGTTGGTAACTTAACAAGTGTGGAATATTATCACAACCTTGTTGTATGTTTTAAAATCCATGTTACATTTTGATTATCATAAATAATATAGTAATATTAATAGTATGAGTGTTTGTAGTATCCGAATTGCTATAATGTATTAGGCCTATATGAATTTATTCATAATTAATTAATACGTTCTGAATAATAACGAAGATCCCAATCCAAATTCACTTTGAGAAAAATGACATTTTATTTTGTTTTTAAGTTCTGCGAATGTTTAACATTAAGACTTCATTTTTGCAGGATTTGTTAAATATGATGCCTTAAAGTTTACCTGAAAATTCTTGATACTTCGTTGTTAATATTTCATCTGTTTTTTTTTCTGCGGAGTTAAAAGAGTATATGGAAATTTAAAAAATGGGATAATGACAATTTTTTTATT
Organism: Periplaneta americana; assembly: GCF_040183065.1. Taxonomy (NCBI): domain Eukaryota; kingdom Metazoa; phylum Arthropoda; class Insecta; order Blattodea; family Blattidae; genus Periplaneta; species Periplaneta americana. The sequence goes on along the minus strand of NC_091122.1, from coordinate 85,901,646 downwards.
TACTCCTATATGAAGGGTTCAGAACCATAATGGGCCAAGCGTCATTTACTAAAACCGTAGGAAACAAGGGTTAAAATGAAGTTAATATCATAATTCAATGGAAACATATAGCAAGTAATATAAAGTATACACATTAAAACTAAATGATACATCAATTTTCATTAAACTAAGGTATTCACTTAACTTTAAGCCTTGCTTTCTCCGTTTTTAATAAATGGCGCTTGGCCCACTATGACTCTGAACCCTTCAGATGTACCGGTACAATAAATCTATATATGATTGAATCGAAAACTTTCATTTTTACCAAGTTAATCCAAAGAACAATATAAAAATGTTTGTTTTTTTCCATTAAAATAGTTAGTTGATGCCATCATATTGACTACAACGCCATGGACTTGTAATGGACGCAAACAAAAGGCCACACAGTTGGGATATGCCATTTATTCACTGAGAAAGCTTTCTTTCCTACTAAGGACTTTTCAATTTGGAACATGAGAGCTTTGGCATATCTCAATTAATATGATACTTCACCATATGGCAGGAATATACAGTCGTACATGTCTCAAAATTCGAAGTCGATTGAAATTTACCATTATTATTCTGTACAATTATGTACACCCACTCACTCATTCATTCATAGTTTTCTGCTCAAGAGCAGGTCTTTCACTGCAAATCTAGCATTTTCCAATTTTCCCTCTTACCCCTTTTCTGCTTTCCTCTTAGTCTTCGCATACGATCCATATATCTTATTGTTGCCTATCATATATATATATATATATATATATATATATATATATATTATCTTCTGCTCCGAACTTTCCTCCCATTTACCATTCCTTTCAGTGAATCTTTTAGTAGTCAGTTTATTCTCAGCCAGTGACTTAGCAAATTTATTTTCCTCTTTCAGATCGGTTTTAGCATTATTCTTCTTTTACCCACTATTTCTATTACAGCTTCACTTCCACATTCAAAATATATAATTTATAAATTACATAGAATATGAAGGGTTCAGAACCATAGTGGCCAAGCGCCATTTACTAAAACCGTAGAAAACAAGAGTTAAAATGAAGTTATTACCATAATTCAATGGAAATATGTAGCAAGTAATATAAAGTATACTCATTGAAACTAAATTATATAACAATCTTCATTAAACTATGGTATGAATTCATAAGACAGAAAACAAAAGTGTACCTTACTTGGGAGCGCAGCAATTTATTTCTAGCTGATATTTAATGAATCTGTATCCAGTACGTGGCTATATAGCGTCGGTGGAATTAACGACATGAATCCGAGGATATTTAAGTAAAACCTCGGAGAGAAAACCCATCCAGGCAAGGAGCCTAACTGACCATCGAACCTAGGCCAGAATGGACTGCATTTAATTGGGACATATTTTTCATAAAATAATTCAAGAAAATATACTTTTTCTGCATCTCATTGGTGAATATTAGACTACAGATTTAAACTATTGGCAGACGCTTAAAATACAATGAGAATGTACTGTATGTAAAATGTTTTATGTCAGTTAATTTGTGAGAAGGCTTAATAGTTCCTATAGAAGTAGTTTTAATCCAATAAAACACACAATAAGTAGGTACTACTACTGCTACTACTACTACTACTACTACTACTACTACTACTACTACTACTACTACTACTACTACTATTACTACTACTACTACTACTATATTATATTAGTAAACCACAGAGTTCTGACAGCTCTATACTTCAGAGTTCATGTTACGGTAATTGAAATACCGTATACAAGCCCCGCAACGAAGCTCTGGCGCCTGGCGAAAGTTCTATTTTGAAATGAAGAGGAGATTTCAGTTACTCATTGCAGTTATATATTAAAAATAACACGTGCACTACATTAATTTGATCATTTTCATGTAGTAAATACTAAATAATATATCCTTCAAGAACATAATTACATCAATGGGAAATTTAGTTACTTCCCACTTTATAAAAGCGCTATAACATTAAATTGCAGCAGGAAGAATACTCTTTGTCTTAATCGTCGAGTGACATGAATACTGTCTTCTGCATAAAGCAAGTACAGATAACTGAATCTGAATGTAATGAATTATAAAATGTTATGAGAAATTCGTTTATATGTGTTTGTAAGTTTAGTGGAGAGGTGTTGTTCTGAAATTTATAATATTATATTATCGTAATTATCCATTTAAAATAGAATTTGCGACTGCAGGTAATAACGCCATCTCGCTGCGAGAATAACTGTGACTTAAATGTAATAATAGCGGTTAGTTTAATCGTCTCTAAATTAGGGATAATCTACCGGACTTGGATACCACGAAACCTGCGACATGAGTAGCACAAAGAAAACTGAACTCTCTTCACTATATGAAGACAGTTGTGCACCACTCAATGACAGTGACCTTGATTGAACTAAAAAGATATGTGGTAATGAATATTGAAACTTTTTTTGTTCTCCCTAATCATTTATAGTTGTTTAATTCTATAACATAATCTTTTATTTGTCACTTTTGATTATAAACATCTTTCTTTGTTCTAAAAAAATAAGTGGCGTTATTACCTTCATTGCAGGTAATAGCGCCAGTATGCGTCATACTTTTATTTACTTCTATTATTGTAAAACCTTGTCACAATTACAGCTTTTCATATGTAGGTAAATGCCATACAAAAGGCTACAAATGATCAATATCTTAAAAAAAAAACAATGTTATTGTCCACATTTCTGGTATTTGAATTGATGGCGTTAATACCTTCACTTACCCTATGTAATATATATGATTGGTTTGTAAGTTCCACAGTAACTATTGAGTCCATATCCAGAATATGTTTACTTTCATTTGAGTTATTCAACGATATGAAAATAATTAAGCTATTCAAGATAAAGGAATACCAGTATTTAAATTACTTTTATATCAGGACTGGGCACAAAGGGTGAATTCTGCTGTCTTACGGGGAGCCATATGACTTCTCTTCAGCCGCTTTTTTCCCGCCGAACACCGTGTAGTGTTGATGCCGTGAACGATGAATATTAAGCGTCCCCGTTTAGAGTCTGTATTCGCTCCCGGTGCCCAGCTCTATTTTATGAATTAACTTGGCACGTCCAGAATTTTTATAGCAGATAAATATGGACCCTTCTGAAACAGGATTTGTCGTAAATGAATACTCATTTACTTATGGCTTTTAAGGAACGCGGAGGTTCATTGCCGCCTTCGCATAAGCCCGCCATCGGTCCCTATCCTGAGCAAGATTAATCCAGTCCCTACAATCATATCCCACCTCCCTCAAATCCATTTTAATATTATCCCATCTACGTTTCGGCCTCCCCAAAGGTCTTTTTCTCTCCGGCCTCCCAACTAACACTCTGTATGTATTTATAGATTCGCCCATACGTGCTACATGCCCTACCTATCTCAAACACCTGGATTTAATATTTCTAATTATGTCAGGTGAAGAATACAATGCGTGCAGTTCTGCGTTTGTGTAACTTTCTCCATTCTTCTGTAACTTAATCCCTCTTAGCCCGAAATATTTTCCTAAGAACCTTATTCTCAAATACCCTTAATCTCTGTTCCTCTCTTAAAGTGAGAGTCCAAGTTTCACAACCATACAAAACAACCGGTAATATAACTTTACCGTTTTATGAATTCTAACTTTCAGATTTTCTGACAGCAGACTAGATGACAAAAGCTTCTCATTCATTCATTCATTCATTCATTCATTCATTCATTCATTCATTCATTCATTCATTCATTCATTCATTCATTCATTCATTCATTCATTCATTCATTTTATTCCATAGATCTTACATGAGAAATGAAGCTTTAAGATGTGGAACAAGTCAAAATTTTACAATATTACAATTGAAGGGTCCAGGGAAGAACCTGCTAAGTCACATTTTACTGTTTTTACAGGAGAGCAAGTTAAAAGTTTCAAGGTCCATTACATTCTATTGTCTCTGAAGTATCATTCTTCAAATATTTCTGGCTTAATCAAGTTTTTACTCGGTACAATTAAACCACAGAAATCTCTACTGCCTGAGGTATTACATGGCATCCGAAACAAAAAATTGATAATTTTGGACTTAACAGGTTTTTCCCCTGGACCCTTCAATTACAATTTTTACAAATTTTTATAGTTTTACAATTTAGTAATTTTCTACAATGTTTACAATTTTGTGCAATTTTTTACAATATTTTGGGAGGTGTAGTGAGATGAGGTGAGGTCCGAGGATTCGCCAAAATATTACCTGGCATTTGCCTTTTGGTTGGGGAAAACCTCGGAAAAGCCCAACCAGGTAATCTCAACCGAATAATTCCCATTCTTATTCTGCGTTTAATTTCCTCCCGAGTGTAATTTATATTTGTTACTGTTGCTCCAAGATATTTGAATTTTTCTACCTCCTCAAAGGATAAATTTCCAATTTTTAAATTTCCATTTCGTATAATATTCTGGTCATGAGACATAATACTTTAACTTTTTGGGATTTACTTCGAAACCTATATCTTTACTTGCTTCAAATAAAATTCCCATGATTTTCCTAATAGATAGTTTGTGGATACAAGATAAAAGAATACCAGTATTTAAATTACATTTTTATAGTAACTTGATACTTCCAGCATCTTTTCATCAAATAAATATGGACCTTTCTGAAACAGGATTTGTCGTAATAGAATAAGTTGAATAGAGATAATAATTATTTCTCCGAAGAACACCTGAAAATACTTTGTAAAATCTAAATTAAGTACAAATTAAACAGATTCCATTCATTTGATAAATGTAAGCACAGTTCGATACAATATATTACAGGTGTGAACGAATGCAGATCAGCTTTACAAATTTCGAATTACTAAACGGAAATAAATAAATGCTAGGAAGATCTCCGTACCTTTAGACAGACGCGACTAATTTAATCGAAATTGACCATCTGATCGAACATCCGTGAGGGATTCTGACTGTGCTGGTTATCATTGATTACTTAAGTTAGTAAGAAATCAATAGGGTAAACTAGGGTCTGTTGGACAGTCGGGCATGTTGGACACAATAACGAAAATTAGTATGTGTAAAACACTGTCCTTCTGCTATATGAAAACATTATTTGACGATTAAAAAAATGACATATATATATTTTTTTAATTTAAAATGGTGGCAGTTCACTGTGCAGTGATGAAGCGTTTTCCTCATAACTCAAAAACTATCCAACATTCTGCGATTAAATTTTGTGTATGTATTTATGCTTGTCATATCTACAATGTGATACAAAATCACTTCTCTACCTTTGATAGATTGTCTGATCAAAATTAATTCCTTTAAAAATTGTCAAATATATCAGTATTTTCTTCTAAAACAAAACAAAAAAATATTATTTATTAAGGAATATAGTTGAAAGAGCATAATATTGTCAACATGAGTTTCAGTAATAACATAAAAGAGAGAACATGAAAAAGTTAATGAGTTCTGAGGGAAACGTTTCATCACTGCACAGTGAACTGCCACCATTTTAAATTTTGAAAACGAAATAAAAAAAGTTTTTTTTTTTTTTTCAATCATAAAAATATTTTTCCCATATAGAAGGAGGGCAGTGTTTTACACATACCAATTTTATTATTATACATTATACAGTAATGGAGGAAAAAAAATGTTGAATATTTCCAAAAAGTTGACTGCTGTAAGCTGTACCTAACCCCTTAATTCATTTTTTCTCACTTTTTGAGATCATTGCACTAACCTAGCCTCTAGCCACTGGCAACATCCATTAAGTCTTACAAGGTCATCTTACTAGATAAATTTAATTATTTTTATTTTCACTAAGTGTGAGAATACGAACTTTTTTTTCAGGTAAAAAGTGACTTAGTAGGTTTAACCATATTAATTTTGGCAGTCACAGTGAATTTGATTGACATAATGTATTTTTAATGTTGCATGTTTGTGTTTTCTGTAATATGATGATCATGAATCTCATTATCGCCAGCCTTAAGAATCCAAAAACGAGTATACAAAATCCATTGTCCTACTTTTATGAACTACTATTCTAATGCTGATGTTAATAAAATGGTTGCAAGTGTTTTCTGGAATTTTTATTCGAGTGTGTAACTGCAAAGGATAAAATGAGAAGACCAGAAAAACCTTCTATATTCTTAGAAAACCTGTTAATGTCATTTTATGTTTTTGTAGAAAACATGTGTGCGGTAAGTTGATGAAATTTATTAAAATTGACGCTCGAAATCACACGGTAAACCAGGAAAGCTTACTTTCTAACCTGTTAAGTTTTCTTTGAATTGCGCCAGTATAAAATTATGATATTGAATTATTGTTGTATTATTTATTTCAAATCATTATTGATTCATATGAAAAGCATGCATTATTGAGGCGCTCTCCGGGAAAAGAACGTAACTACAAAATCTTGAATTTGAGATGCAGAGCATCAAACATTTAAATCTCGTAGCCTATAACAGCATTGCGCAGAACGACATTCCAGTGTTTCTAGAGAACATTATACTTGTTGGAGGAAAATAAGTTTTGTCAGGATGGAGATCTCTGTATGGTTGTGCAACTCGGACTCTCACTTTGAGAGAGGAACAGAGATTAAGGGTGTTCGAGAATAAGATTCTTAGGAAAATATTTGGGGCTAAGAGCGATGAAGTTACAGGAGAATGGATAAAGTTACACAACGTAGAACTGCACGCATTGTATTCTACATCTGACATAATTAGGAAAATTAAATCCAGACGTTTGAGTAGGGCAGGGCATGTAGCGCGTATTGGCGAATCGACAAATGCACATAGAGTGTTAATTGGGATGCCGGAGGGAAAAAGATCCCTGGGAAGGCCAAGATGTAGATGGGAGGATAATATGAAAATGGCTTTGAGGAGGTGAGATATGATGGTAGACACTGGATTAATCTTACTCAGGATAGGGACCGATGGCGGGCTTATGTGAGGACGGCAATGAACCACCGGGTTCCTTAAAAGCCATAAGTAAGTAGGTAAGTAAGTAAGTAAGTAAGTAAGTAAGTAAGTAAGGATGGAGATTTCTTATTATGGATTCACTATATGCTAAAAACGAAAAAACTATGTAACGTAAGTTAAGTTGCTGAATTATTACATCTATGTGCTGATGTTTTAGCAGCACAATGTACATGTGTTTAAATATTACAACAATAGAAGGTGCTATATTAAGATTTTAAGCATTGTGTTGTAAAAGTACTCTTTATTTCATGACACTTTTGTTATGATCTATATAAAATTTCTAATTTAAGTGTAATAATAGCAAAAGTTGAAAATATTCACATTTTTATAAAGACATAATATCATAGGAAGGAATATGTTAAGTAGATAATAAAAATAAATTTTACTCTGCAAAATCTGAAATTTTGAGGCAGTCTACTTATATATTTCACTTTCTAGCAACTGTTGCCACCATAACACCATTGCCTTCAACACACGACAACCTACAGAATGATGAAGGTGAAAGAAACCTGTACTTCCTTATTATTACTTCAAATTTATCCAGAAGAACAGGGTATCATAACTGAGAATTACTGTACAATGAATTCCTGAACTTAAATCGGTTCAAATACAGTGAGCAATAAAAACAAAAAGTTCGTGCAAATGACTATGGAAAGATAAATATCATCATCATCAAGACGTCTTCTGGACAGAAGAGGGAAAGAGAAACTGGAAGATTTAATGATGCCTCATGTTTATTCAAGACAGTTTCACATCTCTAAGGCAGAAACATGATCTCCTGAAACTATGCAAGAAAAATATATCTCGTTTCCTCGGCAAAAAAAAAAAAAACGCAACGACTCAGTTAGCTGCAGCAGACTCAGAAGAGGAAGAAGAAGAAAATAAGGATTAGACCAGTCAACTTTAGTTTATAACATATACTTATTCTCGAACTTAATATTTTTGGTTTATGTAACGAACCTTCATTTCAATGTGCATTTTTTACATTTTCCAAGGAATATATGAGTAATCTTGACGATTATTTAACTTGCTGCTCCTTTTATTCATTTGTAAATGGTTTATTTACGACGCTTTATCAACTGCGATGGTTATCCAGCGTCTAAAGGAAATGAAGGCCAGTGAAATGTGTCCACGATCCAGCGCCGAAACGTACCCAGCATTTGCTCTTATTGGGTTGAGGGAAAACTCCCAAAAAGCCTCAACCAGGTAACTTGTCCCAACCAGGATTTGAACCCGGGCGGCTTGTTTCACGGTCATAACCCTCACCGTCACTCCACTGCGGTGGACCTTTTATTTATTTTCCTGAGAGTAAAAATAATTATTAAAGTTATGTATCTAGTCTACCTATAGTGTATTTTTCTTTTTTTATTTTTAATATGTAACTTAAATATTATTATTTTTATTAAGTTGTTTCTCTTTATGTGTATTCATTTTCCAATTCTAAGTTTATACACACATATTGTGTTAATTAACAATTTCATATAGCTGTCTCCGTTATTTTTTATTTTGTCTATTGCATTTGAACTGGAACTTAGTGTGCAGAGACTTACTGTAATTATAAGTAACTAAATAAACTACTTCATAATACTACTACCTAGTGCTTAAAATGACCTATAAGATCTCATCTTATGTGCTATAAATGCTGTATGTAATGATTAATAAATAGGAGAAAGACAATTCCAGTTATGTCATTTGCTAGAATTACTTAAGGCAGGTAAAAAAATTAAGTTATGTTTGTCAGATTAAGTACATTAAGACAGTTCTACCTTTTCATAAAGTCATTTTATTATACTAAGTTAGTTTATAAAACAGTATTTTAATTCCACAGAGTTATTATGCAAACTCCAATAAAGCAAATTCATATTTACAAAGATCAAAATTCAGAACCTTAGAGCGGGTTTTAAGGATTCAGTTTTGTCAAAACGTTCAAACGCCTTTTACTTAAAAGTAACATTTTTTACTTGATGTGTTTTGCTTGTAAACCGACGATATATTAATAACCGTACTTATTTCCTAATTTACTACAGAACAGAGCTCTACTTAGGTACTAATATTGTATTGTGACTGAAAGCACACACGCACACAAGAAGCAAGTCTAATGTAGTAATATACGTAAAAATCGTTACCATAACTTAAGATGTAAATGCAATTATATAACATATTCTTTAGAAACTATACAACCAGTTTGAAATCTGTGTATAAGAAAATATCTACAACCTCTCTCAGTCAACACTACATGAAGTACTCGTAATTGTGGAATTATCATGACTTCAGGCCTTCATATAAAACAGCAGAGAACAAATCGAGGTGATCATCATCATCATCATCATCATCATCATCATCATCATACATAAGGCTTGAAATATATTTACTATGTAAATCAGAATTTAGAAGTTCATAGTTAGAATCTTCTGCACACTGTATTGTACAGAATGTGTGCTTGGAGGATTGTGATTCTTCTAATATAAACGAAAATCTTGGAGTTCATTTTCTTTTTGTGTTCGACTGAAGCGTGAGAGAATATTCCATCCAACTATTCAAGTAATTTTTGTTTTTCATTTTTGAGACTTTTATCATCTTCTCAGAGTAGTCCTCATTGATTGCAATGCTCTTATCCCATCGTTTCTCTCAGCCAAGAAAGCAGTTTGATAGATTCTTCAAAACCGCTTTCATAGCCTTTACCACTTTTCCTGAAGACTGAAAATGCGTCTATATGAAGGTGGTTCTTCAACTTTTGAGACAAAAAAATATCACATGTTACCAATCAGAACTGCAAGAAAGTTGATGGCCATATTTCACGTTTATTTTTGCGACATATTCCATTACTGTGTTTGCAAGGTTGTGTCATTTATTATCGTGATGCAATTTCCAGCCTTTGAATTAAAATGTGATGGTTTTCGCCTGACATGATAGTTTTTCTTTTTCGCTTGCTGGTACAGCATTCTGTTAAACCATTACTTCGGTGTAAAAAAATAGATGATCACGATCCCTCTTGCAGATTCCATAAGTTTGATTTTCTTCGGCGTTGGCAATAATGGAGTTTTCCGCACAGAGCTTTGTTGTTTATTCTCAGGATCAAAATGGTATACCCAAGTTCTGTCTCCAGTCATGAGCTCGGGAAGAAATCCGTCACGTTCCTCCTCGAATGTACGTTTGACCTACACACAAATTTGTAAACGAACTTCCAGTTGCTCGGAAGTAAGCATTCTTAGAACCTACCAAGCTCTACCACATGGAATGTGCAGTTTTTTTATACCAATAGATGGGCGTTACCCAATGAAATATTAAGGATATCTGGCAGCTTCTGATATTTTATTCATCTATCTTCTTACACAACCGTAGCAGCAATATTATATACTCATATAAAAATTGAGAGGTCCACATTACATGGATGTACTCGTAAATGTTGGCATCAAATATATCATATCATATCATATCATATCATATCATATCATATCATATCATATCATATCATATCATATCATATCATATCATATCATATCATATCATATCATATCATATCATATCATATCATATCATATCATATCATATCATATCATATCATATCATATCGTATCGTATCGTATCATATCGTATCGTATACTTTTTTTTAGATTACGATTTTTTATGTACTGCACTATGTTAATACTTTGTAAGTTGTCCATATTTAACAGTTAATCCTATCATATCATATCGTATCGTATCGTATCCTATCATATACTTTTTTTTTAGATTACTATTTTTTATGTACTGCACTATGTTAATACTTTGTAAGTTGTCCATATTTAACAGTTAATCCGAAAATCTGTGAAACTAAACACACATTCAAAGTCAACTGACCTCACTAATGATTAAGATTTTAAACAGCATTTTCAACAATTAAATCAGAAAATTCTTAATGTAACTCTTACAACAAACTAAGTATACTCATACATCCGTAAGAGCTGTGGTTAGAACCCGAGTACTATTATCTTTTGATGATGATTACCTTCCATCTTTGGACATATTTTACCACCTACAAGCAGTACTTTAGGATAGAATAAATTTCCCAAAAACCTGCTCTATATTCCATACGCCTGAGCGTATGATTTTTTAAGGCACAAGCAAAATTTCAGAGCATCGTATTGTTCTTAAATCGTCAACTCCAGTGTGTCCTAGGCGAAACTAAACATGTCTCTAGTTGAACGTCTGCCACAGATTAAAACCAGGAATAAACTGAACGATATCGTTATTGTGTAATATAATGAGGCGTTAAATTAATAATATGACAAAAATGTTATATTTTAAATTCGAAACTGTGCGTGTAAAATGACAATCATTTGATATTGAACAACATACGTACGCTATTATTGATATTGTTAGTATATTAGAGTCTTTGTTTCATTGTATTTAAATGTGTTATAATTACAATATTGTGGCTTGAGTCGGACAGTTACCTAACAATGAAATTGTTTATCTGGACGGTAATAGATAAAGTTATCGTGTGAGCTATTACTATTATTATTATTATTATTATTATTATTATTATTATTATTATTATTATTAGTGGTAGTGGTATTATGTTGGTAGTAGTAGCAGTACTAGCAGTAGTGATATTGACCTTAAAAGAGACAGAGTTCTTTAACTACTTTGCAAACTTACACCATATTTTCATATCCTTTAATAGGTTTTTTTCAGTCATGAAAGCTTAGAAATTTTAAGTTTTTATATTATCATTCAATTTGAATTATGTGGTAATTTTCTCTACAAAAGTTAGTTTCATGACTATTTTCTTTGAAAATATTTCCTACTCTTGTAGCTATCTCACTTCATACGAAAATGATATTATTTTAGCTTTACATTACAGTTTTTCTGGAAATCTATAAACTTCATCTATACATGAACTGCGTTAACTACTTAAATGATAATCAATAGTCTAGTCATTTGAACATTCTTCTAAACTCGCAATATGTTTTCCGTATTCACTTGAGGTGATTTGGATTACAAATATGTTGCTAAGTTCATGGTTTTGATAACGATGTAACCTACATTTTAAAATTCTTTCGAATTGAATTTAGAATAGATTTACACCGGATTATTTTTAATGTCTTTCACAAATAGTTAATCGCAATGCAAACATATCCTTTCCAAATAAATACCACCAACTGCCTCTTCCTTTTAAAAATATACCAGAATAATCTTTTACTCATTCATGAAGTCGTAAGTCTCCTATTATATATCAGCATGCTCTATTATACGATATTATCTTGCTCACAAATCAGACTTTCTGGAATTTCTTACTACATGATAGATGTATTGTTTCACAGGTCCAGATAGTACTTGAAGTGATAATGGCGATGGTGATGATGATGATAATAACAATGATAATAATAATAATGGTAATAATAATGATAATAATAATAATAAATAATTCTGTAATTACTATGGCTCAGGTATAACGTGGAATACTTCATTCCATTCTTTCCTTCTTTCTGCTACTTATTTTCAATTTTATTTGTTAATTTTGGTGAGCTGTCTGACATGCTCCTTCCTAGTGTGTCAATTTTAGACGCTCGTTGATAATATAGCAGGAAATAAATAGCTGATAGAAGGATATTGGGAATATACGGTAGGACATATTCAGTACTATAGATGACAAACTCATGACAAATACAACCGTGAAAGGGAGGAAGGTTTGATGATCATCATTTGGATGTAAAAATAGTGCAATGTAGGCTATATTTTAAGTGAAATACGATAATTGATTATATCATAAATAATAGCAATAAGAAAGTGGTAAAACAGAAAATAGCCTATTGAAGGCTGTGAACAGACCTACAAGATAAATTTATAAAAAAAAAGTTAACTAGAATGTCAGAAATAGCTCTAAGTTTTAATTAGAACTGATATACTATTTTGAAGTTATACATAAGTTAGGAATTAATTGTGTACGTCTATATATGTACACAATGAATGTGAAGACGTACAGATTGTTGCATAAAATGTAGTTGAATAATTACATGTTGAGAACAATGTCATTAAATAATATTAAGACAATTAATCCGACCAAAAAATATTAATGTTTTATTTTTTCGAAATATTATGTTCAACTTATTTTGATGTGATGGATTTTGAAAAGAAATTTTACTCTAACTCCTCTTTTCATAAAGGTACGCCGTTAGCCATCTTCATCTTCCTTTTCCTCATCATCGTCTTATTTATTTTCGCCGTCATTATAACATAATTCTATTCGTTATAGAAATAAGCAGACACATGCTCCAATTTTGTCTAAAATTAATTAATACCTATTTATTAATATGCCTGATCGAAAACATTTCCTGCGGAAAATTTTCAGACTTTAAAATATCTACAAAAATTAATTCCCAAAAGTAATGTGACCCTGGCCATTCCAAAAGAGAGCAAAATACAGAAAGACTACAACGACAGAAAAGGTGTCATACTGTAATATCGTAAGAGATCAAAGAGGTAGATTCTAGTGTAAAAATGTACAAACAGAGTTCGTTCCTCACCATAAATATGAGGAAACAGTGCTTAGGTCATCCTTAGTGATGAGTTCAATGTACTTTCTTTTGACAGTCCGTTCTAAATCTCTACTGTGCATTCGAGAAGGCGTGTGTATTAATAATTATTTTCATCATAGTTTCTACATAAGCAACGCAGTCACAATAAACTAATTTTCTTCTTTTGTCAATGTTAAATACGTAGTGAATTTCGTAAAAGGATAATAATAATAATAATAATAATAATAATAATAATAATAATAATAATAATACAAGTGCATAGATAGGTAAGGTTTATCATTGGGCTGTGTGAAAAATTAATTTCATATAGTTACTCAGATCATAATAATTATAAATAAAGTCGAATTTAATGTTTTATTTTTGGAACTATACAGAACGCATTTTGTGTGCAACTCAGAAAATGGAAATATATTTTCTACCTATGGACCGAAAATGATTTCATTTCTGAATATATTTTACATTACTTTCCAAGGAAGTGAACTGTATACAGTCACATATTCACAACATGACAAAGAAACTATAATGTTGCTAAGTGCGTGTAACTCAGAATGTAAAGAACTGAAAAACTATTTCCTAATGACTAAATTGTCCTAAGAAGTAGGTAACTTAAGTGATTTGAAAATTAATGTTGCGTAAAAACATAATATAAGGAATAAAATGAAAATAGCAACATTTTATTCAAAAACGATTTTTCGAGCAATAAGTGGACATAAAATATACAATAAACCATCAAAAGTGAGTAAAGGAATAGAAATACAGGAATGAAGGTACCCAGAAGCAAGGAAAGCATAAACAAAACTACGAAATAAATAAACTGAACAATGTAACGAATTATAAAATTTTGTATCAATTCAAAAATTGAATCATGTGGAATTAAATGGAAAATTCATATAAGAAGAGAAACAATACTACCGGAAATGAGATGAAATGAAGAGCGACTTGAAGAAGGATTTGTCAAGTCTTTTAATTGAGTGGTTAGGTACAGCTTACAGCAGTAAAATTTTGGAAATATGTTCAATATTTTTTCCCCATTACTGTATCTTGTACAATAGTGAAAATTGATATGTTTAAAAGACTGTTCGTCTTCTATATGAAAAAAATAATTTTACGATTAAAAAATAATTATTTAATTTTTTTTTTTTTAAATTCAGTTCTGTGCAGTGATGAAGCGTTTCCGACATAACTCAAAAGCTATCCAGCATTCTGTGATGAAATCTTTTATGTGTATTTATACATGTCATATCTATAATATGATGCAATATCACTTCTCTACCTTTGATAGATTGTCTGATAAAAATAAATTAATTTAAAAAATGGCCATTATAAGTATTTTCTTCTAACACAAAAAAAAATATTAAGGAATGTAGTTGAAAGAGCATGGTATTTTAAATATGAGTTTCAGCAATAAAATAAAAGAGAGAGAACAAGAAAAAGTTAACAAGTTTATGAGTTATGAGGGAAACGCTTCTTCAGTGCACAGTGAACTGCCACCATTTTGAATTTTGAAAAAAAAAATTATGTATAAGTATTTTTTTTAATCGTAAAAATATTTTTTTCATATAGCAGAAGGACAGTGTTTTACACATACCAATTTTCATTTTTGTATAAGATACAGTAATGGAGGAAAAAGTGTTGAATATTTCCAAAAATTTGACTGCTATAAGCTGTACCTAACTCCTTAATGAAGGAATTGTGGTGATTATTGTTATTATTTAAATAATTATTTATGAAATAGATCAATATATCATTAGAAAATTGATTTGGAATTCTTTTTGGAAGGAAGTTGTAGAATTTCTACAATATTCCAATGCTTTACTTCTAGCTCTCATATAATTTACAATGTATATAGGTTAATCCCCTACCCGAAATTAGTTGTTCAGCCTAAAATATAGAAAATATCTCACAGGCTATTTCGTAAATTAATTAATTTATTTGTACTTTATATATGATAAATTTAAAGCAAGAATTTCTAGATTAAGAATCTGTAAGAGCTCTTATGCTATCCAACAATATTAGGCCTATTGATTAATGTATTCTATACTTCAGTAAAAGTCGTTTATTTGCGACATCTAAGACGAATATTTTGCAAGGAATGTTACTATTGGACTCACTTATGGTAATTTCTTGTTTAGAATCATAGCCTTGTAGACGTGGCGGCGAATACTAGAACGTAATATATATACTAGAGACTAGATCAAAGTACAGCGTAATGCATTCATATCCTGCGACACGGACGCGCATGCTCTGGGAAAACAACATGCGTAACAGAGCTAGTACTTGGAGTATGATTGGTTAAGTCGTGAGTGGCTTGTGTGCGGCTGTCTCCTTCTTTGTACACACTTGAAAATAAACAGAGGCCATCCTGTAATACAAAAAGCTATTGTCTCTGTAGACTCAATCACATTATTTTTATATACCATACCAGTTATTTATTTAGTATTTTTATTGCGACTAAAAAATCTACGTAATATTACAGCATAAACTTGTGACAAATGTTTACATGCATATCTATTTTAACTACTACAGTTTGTGAAAAGAACTGAAATATATTGAAAAACACCTTTGTCAATAATAATAAAAATAATAATAATAATAATAATAATAATAATAATAATAATTTACAATAAATTTATGAAATGGCTTTAAGTGGAAAGAATGTGGTGAGAAGTGCTCTACGAAAATAATAATTTATAATGTAGAAATGCTTGGTGAGAAGGTAAAAGACTATAAAAATGAAAAGCCAGAATGTGGAAGTAAAGGAAAAATTATTAACTACACTAATGACAAAATTTATCCCAGAATTAATAAATATTCGATCGTTACATTTGAAGAGTTTAGTACAAAAATACAGAAAGAAGTTAGTGTACTAAATAAATTCATTTATTTCATGTCATCTAAAATTGACTATATTGTAATTGAAATAAGTAAAATGAAAGATAAAATTAATGAAGGGTCGAGATAAAATGAATTCTTAAGAAAAGATAATATTAATCTCAACCACAGACTGCAAGAACTAGAGCAATATACACGCAGAGATAATGAAATTATTCACGAAACCCCGGGATCAAATTCTGAATCAGTTTATGAAATCATTATTACTGCAAAATTATCGATTACTGAAGCATATAGCTATATTAAAAATGAATGTGTATCCCACAGTCTGTAGTCACATCCTGGTAAACTTCGAGCAATATTTGACCAATTTTATAAGAGAACGAGCCGAGACGCAAGGTTGAAATACTTTAAAGAAGAGGCCAAAAAATTAATGGAGAAAAGAAAGGAAATAAATTCTTAAGATAAGATAATATTAATCACAACCACACACTCACAAACTTGAGTAAATATACACTCAGAGGTTGTGGAATTTCTCCTGAAATCTCGGACTCAGAGTCTGAATCAGTTTTTTAAATCATTCATACTGTAATACCTTCGAATACTGAGGCATATAACTACAATCAGAATGTAAATGTAACCCACAGGTTGTCATAATATTCTGGCAAACTTCTTGTACAGTTATCAAATTTTCTAAAATAACGAGCCGAGACCCAAGGTTGAAATATATTAAAGAAGAAGTCAAAGAGAACAACGAAAAATATGGACTTACAACACAGAATAATTTCACAACACTTCCAGCCTAAAATAGTTACCACCTCGGATTATCTTACAAATTTCATGAGGGATCTTCATTACAGAATTGAGATGACTGCAAAGGAGAAAGGGTACAAATTGACATGAATGCAAGAATGTAAAATTTGTGTAAAAAAAAAACTCTCCTGTTAGTAGTTCAGCCTTTTATTGTGATTACTTGAATAGATTATGAATGTTCGCGTTTTCTTTCTTCCTTTTCTAGTTAAAAAACAATTCTTTCTTCTTAACTTCTACAATAAACTGTCTAGCCTTTATTAATCAGTTAATCTTTTAGTACTTTGGTTTTTATTGTATTTGTAAATTTAATATTAATTGTAATTATAATTGTAAATGTATACTTAATATTGTAGTTGTAATCCCCTGATAGAGGGAAAGAGAAGGCCTGATGGCCATATCTCTACCAGCTTAAATAAATAAATAAATAAATAAATAAATAAATAAATAAATAAATAAATAAATAAATAAATAAATAAACAAATAAATAAATAATTTAAATTCATTAAATTTTCTTAATTTTTAAAATTAATCCTAATTTATAACTTGCGTGATTTTTGTTACAATAACAATTATAAAACTGTAATTTAAAGTTATTTAATTGCTTTTGTTATTACATTATTAATTGCCTTCACTTTTCTTTAAAGTTACTACATTTAAATAATTGTAATATTAGTAAAGCTTCTCTGTACTGTGTGTATTTTTATATATAGTATATATTTAGCAGTTAATGGGGTCGCAAAAAAATTGTCACAATGGTAGTAGTGGTTGTAGCAATTTGCCAAAACACGAAAAGTTCATCTCCGTAGAATACATGTCTATGAAATATATAGGAAATGTTGTAAATAGAGCTTAACATTGAATTTAAAAAGCAAAGAATTTGTAAAGCAATTTAAGGAAATTATGTGTTTAATTACACCTGAGAAAGCTGACAATCATGAAATAGAATAAACAAGCAGAAACAAGAGCGAAAAATCTACTATATTGTAAATTAAAAGCATTTAAAAGAAGGATAGGTATTTGTGAATTAAAGTACAACTGAATTTTAACAGTTCGATAATTGTAAAAAGTATAACTGCAAATAGCTTTGAAAAAGCGTAATTAAGTCACCGGCGGAGCTCAGATGGAGACGTGTTTAGCTAATAATTCTGAGCTGCACTTAGACGTAGCTTCGATTTCCGCTTAAGCTGACTACCTACTTTGAATTTTTATGAAATTTTCTGCAACTGTAAGGCGAATATGAGGTAATCTCATGGCGAAACCTCGGCTTCATCTCACAAGATACTGAGCATGTTATAATAACGAGCTACGTTTAAGCTAATTAACTTAGTAATTTATTAATCTTTGTAAAATAATCGACTAAAACATGACGTTTGAAAGAAAATAACAATTTTATTTTAAATTAATAGCAATTTAAATGAATTTCTACCTAGACCAGTTAGAACATTACGAAAGGAAGGTTGACAAACAAGTTTATTCGAGAAAATATTATCAAGAATAAAATTACTATGTAAAACAAATTTAGATATTGACATATACAGAGAATAAAAAAAAGTTTTTGCTGAAAAAAAAAGTGCGCAGAGGTGATAAACTAATAGAAGGATCCATATATAATAAACAGAAAATCTTGAAAAACAAAAAAGGCTAAGAATTGCAAGAAATAGGCGTCTATAAGAGCAATAATGAAAAGTTGGAACGTATTGACTACTAGAAATAGTAAGGTGTCAATCAGACCTATATTTACTTACTAATAAATATAAAATTGAAATTAGGAACACTTTACAGTGACTTTAATCATAGTTGAACCGTAGCAGTAACAGTAAAACTACTTGAAACTATGCTGGAAAAATTACTTTTGATTTTCTAGCTGAAATACAAATATTAATAATAATGTAGGTATACATCATAAACAATTTTTTAGTTCTATCCAAAAATATATATGACTCGCTATAGGGGTGTCCGCCAAATAAACTTGTACACTAAAAAAAATTAAAAAGTTACAATAATGAACATTATCTTTATGATTAATGTTAAATATTAAAATATCTCTTTTATGAATAAACGAATTTTTATGTTTACAAAACTCACTTTTTCGTCTTGTATCTACTTTCCATGGATCTACTTCCTTCTAGGGCCTACAGACCGTGATAGTTATTGATCTGAATCCAAATGTGGAATTTATAGCACTATATAAACATACGGTAGGATTCTCATGACATAGGGTGGGCACAACGCCAAGCAACTATCTACAGAAATTACACAATAGTTCTTACATTGGAATAATTGAACCGATTACGTAGTGTTAAAAGCGACGTTCTATCAGTCACGATATGAACTTTGACTATATTCCACAAAGTTTGACGAAATTTGATCCACGACCACGCACGTCTTAGCTGTTGCGTGCGTATTGGCCGGCTGTTACAAACTAGCCTATTACAGAAATGAAATATAAACATGCTTTTGTATTACGTAGTAATATCAATACAGTGAAATATTATTTCAAATATTTATTTAATAATTGTGTAATTTTGCAAAATACTTAACTTCATATATTAAGACTTGCGTATTTTATTGCAACCAGCGAGAAGGAAACTGTATTAACACAGTTCCGACAGGTTTCTTGTTTTCTTCTTACCGCGGTGTCAAGTTCTCAGCTGCAAGTATGTAAATTCGCCGCCTTTGCAAATCATTGTGCAAAAGCTCGTTATTATTCGCGAATTGAGGGGTGCCTCATCCTGCATGAAAAGGAGCTATTCGATATTTGCACATAAGAAGGGTGTCGGCAGGGAAAGAAATCTCTATTCAACTTACCTTGCTGATCATTTCAACTTTGCAATCTTCAATTTTTGTGATGTTCAGTTATTAAATAAAGATTATACATACACATATATGAAACAATATATGAAATTTGCACTAATAACAAAATTTAAACTTTTTGCCTGTCACAGGAAGATATTTTGGTAACTTTTACTAAATCAATCTAACCGATTATTAGGAGCATATGACAGTTAAAACTGCGAAACACGTTAACATTTTTGTGTATTAGAGGAGGAAAAAAGAAACTTCGGAAGAGAGCTGATTATTATGATGATGATGATGATTATTATTATTATTATTATTATTATTATTATTATTATTATTATTATTATTACAAGAAAATTCAACACAATACGAAAACCACAAATTAGGTAATAAATGTGACCTTACTTATAATTTAAACTATATGCAAAAGACTGCGTACGTATATATTTTTAACTGAAAATTATCGGGTTTAATGAAATCTGAATGATTTGCGAACTGTATTTTTTTAAGCAAAATGCATTAGTACTGTTTATATTTTTTCCAATGGCGTATACCTGGCCCAAATGAAGCCAGTTATGTACAAAATTTACTGACAGAGTCGTTGCCAGGGTGCGCCATAGGAAGCTGGTCTACGCTATACTCGCAATGACATGAGCTGATGATTGAGATTTGTTGGGATGCCATAAGGGGATCGGAACTTTTGAAGACAACCCCTGTGTTACCTAGACCATTCCGTTGCCCAAAACAAGTTACAAATCCAGTGCACGCCTGGGATCTACCTCGAGTCATGACGAAACTGAAGTCTGCATTTCAATTAAATTTTATTCCTAAAATTGTAGCGTAGTATCCAAAATATTGATTACTTGAAACATGCATTAAAATTCAACCCATAAAGAAAAGCAAACGGAAAAAACCCGGGAGGTATTAAAAAGAGGAAACGTAGTAATATATAAAGCATATTCCAATAGATATAAATGAAATATTGGTAGAGGAAGATACAATAGTATGTTTTAATTATCAATGTATTTACACATGTATGTCATTATGATAGTGATGATGAAAATCATAATGTTAATGATAAGATGGTGATTCTATCATCATTATGACAATGATGAGATGGTGATTATTTGTCGCCGAAAGCAACAGAAGTTAAATTTTTAATTTGTACAATATTAAGATGGAACATGAAAATATGTAAGATTAATATTCCCAACAGCCAGAGGTTCCCAAACTGTGTGTATCACTTCATTCAATCGTAACGAGAAAGAATGCCCCTCCGGAATTAATTTTGTTCATCAGTTAATTAATTAAATTATATATTTATTTACTATATTTTCTTTTTAGAAACCAAAGGAAACCCTGAATAGCATCAGCACATTTCACTAGCTTGGTCAGGGGTAGCGAGTGAAACTGATGCGTGCGTTTGAATCTGTATGGCGAAAGGCAGGTAACCCCATGACTAATCCTTAGAGCCGAAATGTCATCTCGTTATTACAATTCCACTAAGGTAGGTAATCGCTCAGTTGATATAAGAGTAATTAAATAACACACTAAAATCAACTAAAGTGATTTATTTGACTGAAATCTGTTCAAAGTAAATAATATTGTGTATGAATATAATATTTTCGTTATTCGATGTTATTCATTGCAGAGTAGATGACGTTCCTGGAAGTTTCAGATCATGTTTTTGTCTCTTAATATTTTCGGCTGAAAGCTCAGTTGGTTAAGAGCACTCAGCGCTCCAACCTGAGGGTCACGGGTTCCATTTCCAGTGTCGGTACGAATTTTTATTCATTAATAGTAAAAATTTTTTGTTAAATCTTAGCCTATCATCGTGTCATCAGGGGAAATGAACTACGTATCAAGGTACCTGGAATTGAGAAGTGAAATTTGTTCTTATGTTTATGCAGTAGTTTCTCGTTTAAGGATTGAATTTGATATAATCTGGAGAAAATCGAAATGTTGGTTAGATTCCCTCAAAGCATTCGCTTTTCAGTTGTAATTGCTTCATTATATTATCGTTATATGATTTCCCGTTATCTAAATTTTATTTTAATATATTGAAACTCTGCTAATGGTTTTGGAATGAATATCCAGATTACAACCAGAATAATTTATTATAATTTACCTATTATTTTGTCGGTAACAAGAGAACTGGGCAGCCTATTTCGCCTTCGTCTTTAGTAGTTTGATGATACGTTGGTTTCATTTACAGTGAATTGTTTTATTAATTTAGAGTTTGAGAACTATTACGTAGATATTCATCTTGATATAATGAAATTGAAGAAAGTATTTTCGACAATAAAGCGAACACTAGTAAGTAAATTATCTCTTAAATTGTATGAACTGTTTTTTATTTCACTTTCATTCAATTGCAATTGAAACCGATATAAAAGAGAACAATTTAAGTTTTCGAAGTGAAACAAATAGAAATCCTAAAACAAAATAGCAGGCTACAATTCGCTAGGTAAAGAACAAATAAAATATGCAAGAGAAGAATAAAATATTGACAATGTGAAGTTGTCTTCGGTAGTCTTACTGTCACCATGCTGTAAGTTGGATCCAAGGATGAAGAATATAAAGGGAATAGTCTCCCCCGGTACGGGCGGAAGTAAAGTAAAGGACAGGTATCGTAGGTTTATGATACTTAAAATAACCGATAGGCCTACTTAAAATAACGTTGATCTATATCCTCTCCAGCTGGAAAAGTAATTGAATGAAATATTATTAATGATTTAGCCAAATCGATAAGCTAGCAGTCATACATTATTTTACATAAAATGACAATTTCAAGGTTTTATATTGAAATTGTTTTTTTATCCTTAACTGTATTTTTATTTTAAGTACATCAATTCAACGTTTCTCAGTATTCGATCGAAAATATTCTCTTACTACACTTTAAATGATTAAGTCGTAGTCGTTACTCTTAGCTAAACCTTTAGGTATTATTATTGTCTCGTGTGTCGTTTCGGAATAAGAGTAAATTATTGGATTAGATCTAAGACTATTATCCCCAAGAGTATGACTTCAGATTATTATTTATTTGTGTTATTTAAATGGGGCGTATTTTGCGGGCTACCGGGGCTACCGGCGGTTGCCCAAGGAAATTACAAAAGAAAAAGTTTATAATATAACATAATGTAATAATTTTGTATTATTAGTTTACCATAGTAATTAAAATTAAAGTAATTGTTAGATATATTTTGTGTAATAATAGGGTCAGCGGTAGCCCAAACTCTTTAACCAGTATACGCCACTATAAATATAACTGAAAAATACACATTTCAATAGAAGTATCAAAAGAAAATTTTCACAATTTGGAATCATTATTTCTTCTGTTTAATTTCGAATTATGTCCAATATTCAGTAAATTTCAATATAACATTTAAATTTCTGTATCGTCGTCATCTTAAATTTGATAAAAATGGTATACAGTATTCCATTACAAAATATATTTTGCTAACAAAAGAGACTACCGTACTATTCTTTATATTTTCCCTCCACTCTTTGCCCTGCTTTAAGCTTATAACCTTCTGAGTTTATTTATAATATTTTCTTCATCGTCATCTCTCTAACAACGAGTCCCTGTGTCTTAATTTTAACTAAGCTTAGCCTGATCTAATCGAAGATTCTTTTCCATGATATTCGTAATGTTAACAAATCTGCAAAATTTTTTGTTTTATATTCTATAACAACTCATATTCTGAATCATCTAAATGAAAACTTTTATTTGTTAACATTAACTTTTAAAAATCACCTTTGTTGTATATGTTAAATTTGTTCTTGTATATTTATTGCATACTTGACATATTTAGACATAATATGATCACAATAAGAAATAAATTAAGAATATATTTTTCTGTGTTACTGCGGATTCTAGAGAAATGTTTACATACATACATACATACATACATACATACATACATACATACATAGGCCTACATACGACCTGGGTGGCACAGGCGGTATAGCGCTGGCCTTCTGTGCCCGAGGTTGCGGGTTGGATCCCGGCCCAGGTCGATGACATTTAAGTGTACTGAAATGCGAGAGGCTCGTGTCACTAGATTTAGTGGCGACGCTGATATAACCTCGGCAGTTGCGAGCGTCGTTAAATAAAAAAAAAACATAAAATATACATGCGTACATACATAATACATACATACTTACATGTTCTGCTCCGAGGCAGGTCTTTCACTGCAAACCCAGCATTCTCCAGTCTTTCCTATTTTCTGCCTTTCTCTTAGTCTCCGCATATGATCCAGATATCTTAATGTCATCTGTCATCAGAATCTGATATCTTCTTCTACTCCGAACTCTTCTCCCATTCAACATTCCTTTCAGTGCATCCTTTAGTAGGCAGTTTTTTCTCAGCCAGTAACCCTACCAATTCCTTTTTCTTTTCCTGATCAGTTTCAGCATAATTATTTCTTTACCCACTCCTAACACAGCCTCATTTTTTATTCTGTCTATCCATTTTCACTCTCCATTCTTCTCCATATCACATTTCTAATGTTTATAGTCGCTTCTCTTCACTTCGTCGTAATGTCCAGGTTTGTGCTCCCATGCAATGTCACACTCCACACAAAGCACTTCACTTGTCTCTTTCTCAGTTCTTTTTCCGAAGTCCGCAGAAGATGTCCCTTTTTCTATTAAAAACTTCCTCTGCCATTGCTATCCTCCTTTTGACTTCTTGGCAGCAGCTCATGTTACTGCTAATACACCCCAAGCTGTTCACTTGCTCTACTGCTTAATTTAGTATTCGCAAATTTACCTTCTTTATTTTCTTTCCGATAACCATGGTCTTCGTCTTGTTTGCATTTATCTTCATCCCATACTGCTCACAGCTGTCATTTAGCTCCAGTAGCATATCTCTTAGCATCGTCTCCTCTTCTGCTCACAACGCCATATCATCAGCAAATTTTAAGCACTTTATTTTTTCCTCCTACTTTCGCCCCTTCCATGTTCTGAAAACAGTTCTTGACCAATTCCTCCAAGTATATGTTGAACAGGGTAGGTGATAAAAGGCATCCTTATCGTACTCCTCTCCCTATTTCACTTCCTTCGGATATTTCTTCTCCTTTCCTCGTTTCAAATAAAGATTAGTACTAACAGCCTCCTGTCTTTCCAATCTACCTATTTTCTAAACGTCTTATTTAGAACCATGTGAGTTTTCTTCCTCTATTATTCAGTTGGGAGAAGCATGTTGCGTCATATCTGTATCATCGATTAAAAATACGTGTCTCATTAGTGGCTTTGGATTCCGATAACATATCTGCAATTTTATGTAAAACAATAAAATTATTACTTCAACATAAATATCGGTAACATTACCGCAAATTATTATCATTAGGAAAACATCCCCTATTATTTTCATCGTTATTCTTCCAAAGTTCGACTTTTGCTTTTCCGCGGTCTAATCTATCTCGAAGTTAAATCCTCCTTCGATATGTTTTTTTTTATCGCATATGCGAGAGATTCCTTATTTAATCTACCACGATTCCAGCACTTCTTTAGAGCTAATTGACAGACGATATACAATAGAAATTAGAATAACCGTATTCAGGTGTGAAGCATTGACAATTCAAATTATACCTTGTATTGTCCGTAATATTTGTAGATACACTTCGTAAATATGAGTAGGCCTATTATTAACTTTGATATAACAATTAAATTATAAAATTATTTAATCTCCAAATTTTTAACAGCTGTAATGCCGTAAATTAGGATCCTTCTTGATTTCAATGTCCGCAGGCTTCGATGCTATAGGAAAACACAAATAAATGGCTTGAAAATATTTCAGAGAACTAACATCTACAGAATAAGCAGTAAATATAATATGTCACATTGTGCACAATTTTTGTATTATATTTACCCTGGCTGGTCAACTCGCATACAAACGTAATCACTTTAAGAGGTTAGGCACAGCTTACAGTAGTAAAAGTTTGGAAATATTCAATATTTTTTTCTCCATTATTGTACCTTGTACAATAATGAAATTTAGTATGGGTAAAATACTGTCCTTCTGCTATATGAAAAAAATATTTTTACGATTGAAAAAAAATTATTTATATATATATTTTTTCAAAATTCAATATTTTGGCAGTTCACTGTGCAGTGATGAAGCGTTTCCCTCATAACTCAAAAACTTGTTAACTTTTTCAAGTTCTCTCTCTTTTATTTTATTCCTGAAACACATATTTACAATATCATGCTCTTTCAACTGCATTCCTCAAAAAGTAATATTATTATTTTTATTTTATGTAATAGAAATACTGATATTTGATCATTTTTTAAGTGAATTTATTTTTTTATCATACAATCTATCAAAGGTAGAGAAGTGATCTTTCATCATATTGTAGATATGACATGCATAAATACACACAAAACATTTCATCACAGAATGTTGGATAGTTTTTGAGTTATGTAGAAAATGCATCATCACTGCACAGTGAACTGAAATTTGAAAAAAAAAAAGTAAATATTTTTTAATCGTAAAAATATTCTTTTTAATATAGCAGAAGAACAATATCTTACACGTACCAGTTTTCTTTATTGTACAAGATACAGTAATGGGGGGAAAAAAAAGTTGAATATTTCCAAAGATTTTACTGCCGTAAATTGTACCTAACCCCTTAAATAATAACACTGAAGCATAAGGAAATACCGTTTATTATATTTAATATGAATAAATAATTTATCTAGGCCTATATTGCAAAGAATACCGTACTAATCTGGGGTTAGAGATAATGCAATAATAATAAACACCATAGACCTACACTACCACAGCGAGCTACATACTTGTAAGGAATCGTTTAGTCCATTCTCAGAGTCTAGGCTAGCCTCTTCACACCCAGATGAAAAGTGTACGTATGGATGTAATTTTACAAAAAGCATGCGCTCAATACATTATTTTCTTCATCGAGTTTCGCTGTACTAAGTCTCACCGTACCTCGCATGGAGAGAATAAATCGTTCACATTAAAGTTAGAATATTGAATTCGAAACAGGAAAGTTTTGGAGACCGTGAATTGGACATCTCGACGGTTAAGATGACAATGATTATTATTATAATGATGGAAAACTTGTATGTGCTGTAATTATATTTTTTGTTATATCATAGTTGAGACTCTGTAACTACGTACGTAACTACTACGTCATAATGCGATATTGTTTCCCAAAGTTAATATTTACGTGATGCAAATTATATTTGAGTAAGAAGAAATTGTGAAGATTTTAAAGTTCTCTTTGTTTGATTTCAGCATTTAAATGAACAATTTCAACGATTTCCCAATGTCGCTATATTTTTTCCTAACGTAAATTATTACTACTAATAATAATTTCATTTTAGAAATATAACCTATCACAATTACAGTCATTATCAATTCCCGTCACTATCCAATTGTGAAATAGGCTATTGGCATATACCAATATTCAGTCGCCGCCTTGGATTGTCTATAAGCCTTATTCTTGCCAACTCAATTTATCATTCTACTTTCTATCATTTTATTTTATTACTTCTGTAACTAAACATATGTCGAGGATGAAGGATGGGTGGAGCGGAGAAAAATTCTCTCCGGCACCAGGATTCGAATCCGGGTTTTCAGCTCTACGTGCTGACGCTCTATCCACTAAGCCACACCGGATTCCAATTCCGATGACGGATTGAATGCTCTCAGTTTAAGCTCCACCTCTCAGTTTCACTTTAGTGGCCAACCCTCATGCACTGTGTCACAGATGTGTGACAGTGGCAAAATGTCCAACACACTATGTGCAGAGGTGCACTTATTACGAGTGACTAAGTGGCCGGGAGCCAACGGAATGAGCGCCGTCTTAAATCACGAAGTGATTATATACGCATGTCATATTATAGCGATGTACCGAAGTACATAATATGATATTTCCATGCAGGAATTCTGCGTTTTCATATGGTGAAGGATCGGTGGAGCGGAGAAAATTTTTTTATACTTCGGTACATCACTATAATATGTCGAGGAGTCTTAATATTTTTCACTTGTGAATTTATATTATGATAATACATAAACATCTGCAATCTATGGAAGTTTCGTTTCTGTAGTTTGTGGGTCACTTTTAGATACGATGTTTAATTTTAGCTACGATAATATGAAACAAAAACTGATATCGCTAGTATAGTTTCAAAAAGTTTTGCAGTTCAAGCAATTGAAGTTGTGTTCATAGTAAAATATATTTATTTCTTGTGTAGTTCCGCTTATCCTTTGTTATATATTACGATAATTAAAGGTTCTTTGCAAGTAACTTTAGCTATCGCATCCGAAGCTTTGTTCTTTGAGATGCTGACAATGTACAATTTTTGTGTTCAAATTGCTATTTGTCAGCATAAATGGGAATCCTTACTGTCTTAAAAGGGTTTGAAAGTATTTTTTTTTGTCCTCGGTCGTCCCGCTGTTATCGGAAGCGATGGATTTTAAAGGGCGAGATGTTTTAGCCTGGATTTTTTATAGGGTGGGAAAGTGAGACTCTTGATCTCGTATCGTAGATTTGCGGCACTTAAAAATTCCTGTATCTAATATAGGGATCCAGGTAAAATTTGTCGGCCATATCTCGCCCGTTTTTAATTTCGATACTACATAACATTTACAGTTGAAAATGCCCCTAAATAAAATAGTGGGAAAATGTTTCTTGATACAGCGAAATTAAATTTCTTTTTAATGTACTACAGATATATTGAATTTGGTAGAGCTTTGCTTTGATATCTTAATTTATGCTTTAACATAATACAGCTAATGTACTTAGGAATCGTCTTTCTATTTCATAGAATTCAAGTAATATTTTTTTCATATTTATAAACCTCCTCATGCGGAAATGTTTTGTAGTAATCTATACGTCTTCTATATTAAGTTCGTGCCATTTTTAGATTAAGGAAGATTTTTTAAAAATCTAAATGACACCAACAAAATATCCATTTTGCGACCTACAGTCTAAAAAACACAGATTTAAGCTGTGTGAAAGTCATACGGAAAGCTCTTGATCACCAAGTTTGTAAATGCTGTAGATAGTAAAGCAATAATACGATCACATCCTACCACATGGAAAAACAGCAAAATGTTGTCAGCCTTTTGAAGTGCAATGCGCAAATATAAAGAGCGGAGTAAATTTTGATGTCGACTCTTACCTCCTTCACTGCATGAGTAGGGCTATTCTGGCCGGATTGAATGCATAGCACGATTGTTTGCCAGCGTCTCGCTACTGCACCGCTATAGGCGAGTTGAGGGGGGTTACAATAGCTTTCAGAGATATCTCACTACTATTGGAAATGCCTATTGGGCTCTCGTGGTGCAAAAATGCTGCTGGTTTGTAGCCATGTCATTGCGACGGGCTCGCACGTCCTACAGACTAGTACCTGCAAAATAACGCTATTGTTGCAGAATGTAATATCATGTTTCTGTTTTTTTAAGTACTCGTAATGAGAAATGTTTATGGAAATCACACTTTCTGAATCTCAAAACTATAAGAGGAATTTAGAAAGGAAATCATGACGCAACCGAAGCCTGCATTTCAATTAAATTTTATTCCTAAAATTGTAGCGTACTATCCAGAATATTGATTACTTGAAACATGTATTAAAATTCAGCCTATAAGGAAAATCAAACGGGAAAAATCCGGGAGGTGTTAAAAAGAGGAAACGTAGTAAGATATAAAACATATTTCAATAGGTATAAGTGAAATATTGACAGTAGATTATGCAATAGTATGTTTTAATTATCAATGTATTTACACATATTTGTGATTATGTTGTTGATGATATGATGATGATAATGACCATCTTGATGTTAACGATGTGATAATGATGAGATGGTGATGCCATCATCATTATGAAAATGATGAGATAGTGATTATTTGGTATCAAAACCAACAAAAGTTTAATTATTAATTTGTATTAAGATGGAACATGAAAACCTGCAAACACAATTCCCAACAGTCAGAGGTTCCCAAACTGTGTGCATCACTTCATTCATTCGTAACGGGGAAGAATGCCCCTCAGGAATTAATTTTGCTCATAAATTAGTTAATGAAATTATATATTTATTTACGATATATTATTTTTAGAAACAGTCCCTAAATAGCATCAGTACATTTCATTAGCTTGGTCCGGGGTAGGGAGTGGAACTGGTGCGTGGGTTCGAATCTGTGAGACGAATGCCAAGTAACCCCATGCCTAGTCCTTAGAGCCAAAATACCTCTCTATTATCAATTCTACTAACGGTAGATAATCGCTCAGTTGATATAGGCGTCATTAAATAACCCACTAGAACCAACTTAAGTGATTTCTTTGACCGAGGTCTGTTCAGAGTAATTAATATTGTGTATGTATATATTTTCGTTATTCGATGTTATTCAGTGCAGAATAGATGACGTTCCTGGAATTTTCAGATAATGTTTTTTCCTCTTAGTATTTTGGACTGAACCAATAATTTCCTGAAATATCAATTTTTATCTGGCTTCAGGGTCTCAAAAGTTGTGTAATTCAGGCGTCCATTTATCATGAAATAAATGAAGGTTCAGAGCCATAGTTGGCCAAGCGCCATTTATTAAAAACGGAGAAAGCATATTTTAATGAAGATTGACATATCATTTAGTTTTAATGTGTATACTTTATATTGCTTGCTATATGTTTCCATTTAATTATGGTAACAATTTTAACCCTTGTTTTCTATTTACTTACTGGCTTTGAAGGAACCCGGAGGTTCATTACCGACCTCACGTAAGCCGCCATTGGTCCCTATCCTGAGCAAGATTAATCCAGTCTCTATCATCATATCCCACCTCCCTCAAATCCATTTTAATATTATCTTCCCATCTACGTCTCGGCCTCCCCAAAGGTCTTTTTGCCTCCGGCCTCCCAACTAATATTCTATACGCATTTCTGGATTCGCCCATACGTGCTACATGCCTTGCCCATCTCAAACGTCTGGATTTAATGTTCCAAATTATGTCAGGTGAAAAATACAATGCGTGCAGTTCTGTGTTGTGTAACTTCCTCCATTCTCCTGTAACTTCATCCCTCTTAGCCCCAAATATTTTCCTACGCACCTTATTCTCAAAAACCCTTAACCTATGTTCCTCTCTCAAAGTGATGGTCCAAGTTTCAGAACCATAAAGAACAACCGGTAATATAACCCTTGTTTTCTACGGTTTTAGTAAATGGCGCTTGGCCCACTATGGTTCTGAACCCTTCAAATATTATTATTTATAAATACATTCTGCTTTATTAGCGGAGAAAGTATTGTAATGATGCAAAATTAATTCTTCTTCTTCAGTGGCTTTACAGTCCCTTAAGTTTGATCTTACTCTCCCTAATAACATTCGTCCACTCTAACCGGTCTTGAGCTTTCTTCCTTCAGTCCTTTATTCCTGCCTTTATGAGATCATCCCGGACTTTATCAAAACATCTTAGCTTTGGTCTTCCGACATTTCTCTTGTCATTTAGTTTTACATCTGGTACAAGTTTTGGGATCTTATGCTTTTCCATTCGAATCACACGACCACAGAATTAAATAAATGGATTGAACTTAACTTTTGAAGAAACAAGTACTTTTTCTCTAACATTTTACCCTGAAGTGAAAGCTGCAAAATGTACACTTATAATTCCTTCCTCGCCATAAAGGTATGTAAAATGACCAGAATGGAATTTTTTTCGATGTAATGAATGATTACTTTTTATAAGTTATAAGGACTGCTTTTATATTGTCAATAAAATATTGTAGATGAAATTAAATATTAATAAGTTAAATAAAAATATCTTTGAAGAAATTCTATGAGCGACAGAATTAATAGTACCATCTTTAATGAGGATAGCATTTATTTTATTAGGAATGTAATATAAAGAGATGCGTAAAATAGTGAGTACTTAATGAGCTACAGCAAAATGAGATGAAATAAGATATTAGAATTGATGGGGAACACTTGTGAAGCCGCAACAGATAATGAGTACACGACTAATGCTTCCGTATAGAAGAAAGAAAAGCAAAGAACCCCACAAAGTCTCTTCGGAGAGGGGTATAGTTTAAACCAGAGACTTATTGTTAAAAACCGACAGTTTAAATTTATATTATTCATACTGCATCAATCATCACTAGGCAGCACATTTCTGTTGCCAAACGTACAGCGGATCGAGCAGTTTCTTCTGGTACATCTATCACGTCACATGGATGCATAAGCAGGGTGGAATTGCAAGCAGGTACGCGCGGGGTCTTAAATAACAATGATGTAATGTATTATAAATATGTCCTTGTAACGTCATATGACATAGAATTAACATTGTCTTAGTTTAAAGAAATTTTATGTGATGTTCGTAAAAGATATGCATTTCATAACCTCAGAATATATGTTTAGTTCACTGCAACGGGATAGGTTTTGATAAATGCATTATTTGTATATATTGTGTAAAATGTAAATATTGCTAATTTGTATATTGATTTTTGTTATTATTACTTTGTCCCTGTAACGTCATGTGACGTAGGAAGAATATTTTCTTAGCTTAAACAAATTTTACTGGCAGTAATAATAATAATAATAATAATAATAATAATAATAATAATAATAATAATAATAATATCTAATTATTTATTCTGTCGAAGTTAAGGGCATCAGGCCTTCTCTTCCACTTAGCCAGAAACAAAAGAAGCTGATACAATTTTACAGACTAATATTTAAAGAACACTAATAAAAATTTATATATTTATACAAGCACAAGTCGAGTAAAATAATGTGAACATACTAAATAATAATTACAAAATAATATAAGGCTAGAAGTTACACTCAATGAATATGCAAGCGGTAAGTGAACCAATATTACAGATTACAAGAATAACAAATTCAAATGTAAATTATAACTATACAAGACTGAGGAAAATTACATATATACAATATACACACTAGTCACGTGTTTAAACAATTCACTTTTAAATTGCAATATCGTTCGACAGTTCCTGAGAGCGCTGGGTAGGGAGTACCAGAAACGAATTGCTGATACTGTGAAAGAGGAAGAATATTTAGCTGTTTTATGGCAAGGCATAGATAATAAAGGGTCATTTTTAGAACGAGTACCCATGCTCTGATAAGAGGATAAGAAATTAAAACGCACCGAGAGATAGTTAGGCGAAGAAGTATTGATGATGCGATATAAGAAAATTAGTGAATGGATATCTTCGGTCCTGTAATCTTACTCATTGTAGCGTTTCAAGGGAAGGTGTAATGTGGTCGTACTTGCGGAAGTTGCAAATGAAACGTATACAGGCATTATGAACGCGCTGCAATCTTTGGGCTAAGTTAGAATTTAAATCTGTTAGTAGAATGTCGCAATAGTAAAAATGTGGCAGCACCAATGTTTGTATGAGAATTCTTTTTAATTTCACAATCTCAGAATATATTATGTATTTGTTTACCGTAATGTAGTTGATTTCGTTAAATGAATTAATTTATACAATTATATTTAAAGTATTTACAATTATGTTTTATAGTATGTATTGTATATACTAGTTCAGAATTACTGCACGCATTGTATTCTTCACCTGACATAATTAGGAACATAAAATCCAGACTTTTGAGATGGGCAGGGCATGTAGCACGTATGGGCGAATCCAGAAATGCATATAGAGCGTTAATTGGGAGACCGAGGGAAATAGACATTTGGGGAGGCCGAGACGTAGATGGGAGGATAATATTAAAATGGATTTCAGGGAGGTTGGATATGATGATAGAGACTGGATTAACCTTGCTCAGGATAGGGACCGATGGCGGGCGTATGTGAGGGCGGCAATGAACCTGCGGGTTCCTTAAAAGCCATAAGTAAGTAAGTATTAGTTCAGAATTACCATCGATCTAATTATATTTTCTGTCATATATAGCACTACTATTTTGTACAGAGCTAGTTTCGCAGTGTTCGTGCGTTTATATGGTTAAAAAGTAGTTGGACAGACCATTTCAAATTAGCAACAATCCCATTTACAGTTCTCATGCTCCATTATTATGTACCGAACTAGATTATTCCTTTCGTAGCGTCCTGACTTAAGCATTTAAAGTCAGAGTTTGAACCCTAAAACTCCAGGATATACTAACCGATAGCTTTCCAAGTTATCTGGGAACGAAAAGACGCTGCCTGGTCATCACACATAACAACATACAACGTTCTTTGAGGGTGGTCTTCAGATTAGTATATGCAATTTTGGTAAATTATAAATATAAAGTAAATAAAGAAGGAAATTAAAAGAGAATAATCAAGTACACATACTTTTAAATCAGCCGCAAGAACAAATACTACGAGTTGAAAGTGCAGTTATAGAAGCAGATGTTTACTTCTCTCTAAAGGATATCAAGTGCTTATCCATAAGAAAACTGTAATTTTAGACCTAGTTAACTACACATTCAAAATCAGAACTTTAATCAATTTATTTCACTGCAATTATTTTTATATTAATTATATGACGCATGTCTGAAATTAATTGTAGTAGGAAGAATAATAAAGCAGAATTCGAGTGTCAGAAGATTAATGACACAAATAAGAACCACTACATGCAGATGATTAATGGAGAAAATTAAACGAACCGTACTGCAGCTAGCACGAATGCATAGAAAAGTATAATATTGTATTGTATTTATTATTAACTGCGAATTGACATACGCCAGGTGGCAGTACCACATAATAACATTTACTCGTACATAAGTTCTACAACACTAAAAATAATAACAATACGAGATTAATACAGCGCGCAGAATAATAAAAATAAGATAAATACGAGTAAAGGAAGCTATTATACAAGATAAACCTAAATAAAGTAAATCTAATTTCTCAGCCTAATTAAGTACGTAATCCCAATTATTTACATGTGAACTTATCATTGTACATATTAACTTAATCAATTAAACATCAACTTATACCTTAGCTTAATAAATTACATATAAAATTAATTAACCACAGCTCAGTTTAATTTATTACACATCAACTTAATTAATTGCACATCAACTTAATTATATAATATCGGTTTAATTTATCAACTTAATTGATTACAAATCAACTTATTTATACACCCTATTTACATTTCAGGTTGATTAATTACGTGCCAATTTAATTATTATACTATATAAACTTACTTAGCTAATTTACATAATAAATTAAACTATTTTTAAATATCCCTAGGGGGAATAGCTCTCAAAAGTCATTGCAGGCAGCTTTTACAAATTTTTATAGTTACGAAAATTTTCCTACATTTATTCTCTTTTGTCTAGTTTTGATTTTAAATTCGTGATCATCTCTACCATAATAATGTGGATTTCCTCTTCGTGATGATTTATCTACTCTTGCTTAAGTAGTAATAAATTCTTCTCCTGAATTAAATTTCATCTACAACAATCTACCCTTTCTTAAAGTCTTGCTATTTACACCTGTCTTCCTAACTTATTTTTTACGATTTTGATTGTTACAGGACAGTCCTCAAAAAAGCAGTTGCAGGTAATTGGATCCAATCATATTGTTCCATTCAAAAGCACTTAAATTTCGTACGTCGGTCCTATGTTTTCTTTTTTTAATATAATGCCTGTGATCTCCCTTCGAGTAATATGTCGGTCCATCATATCTAAGTTATGTATGAAGATTAGGCTGTCGGTGATTTATGTTTCGATAAATTTTATTGTTGCTAAAATTATTTAATATAAGAGCAGCAGATATGGACTTCGACTCATAGTTGGTGATTCTTTCCTTATCCAGGGAAACAATGAAGAATTATTAGATGAATTAGATGTTACTAATAATAATACAGTATTGATAGTTTGTTTGTGTGTTTACTTGGCACAATTTATGTGTTTAGTTGGTATAATTTTTTGTGTGTTTAGTTTGGTTGTTTGTGTGTTTAGACTGTATAAATTATGTGTTCAGTTTGTATAGTTTATGTGTTTAGACTATAATTTTTATGTTCAATTTGTATGGTTTTTCTGTGTGTTTAATTTGGATAGTTTGTGTGTGTGTTAAGACTGTATAATTTATGTGTTCAGTTTATATAATTTTTTGTGTGCTTAGTTTGGATAGTTTGTATGTGTGTTTAGATTGTATAATGTATGTGTTCAGTTTGTATAGTTTTTCTGTATGTTTAGTTTGGATAGTTTGTGTATGTGTTAAGACTGTATAATTTATGTGTTCAGTTTGTATAATTTTTTGTGTGCTTAGTTTGGATAGTTTGTATGTGTGTTTAGACTGTATAATTTATGTGTTCAGTTTGTATAGTTTTTGTGTGTGTTTAGCTTGTATAATTTATGTGTTTAGTCTGTATAATTTTTCGTGTTTAGTTTGTATAGCTTATTTATGTGTTGAGTTTGTAAGTGTACAGTATAGGTTCTCTTAGACTGGCTCCCCAAGTATACTAGACCTTCAGCTCACCCTACACTACTGTAGGAGGCCGTTGCCCTTATGGGATTCCATGGTTTTCCATATTTCATATACTGTAATAATGTAGTCATAATTATAGAACAGTAATAAAATGACATGAGGATCTATCGAGATGAGGTCAATCGTAACCCCGCTTCAAAAATGGAATAACAAACAAAGCTAAAATAAAATACTGACTGACAAAAAAATAATAAACCAAGGTGCCCAATTTTGTAGTAACCTAGATTTTGTGAAGGTGACACAGGTCAGTGGGCCTAATACAAATTCTATTATTATTATTATTATTATTATTATTATTATTATTATTATTATTATTATTAAAATTATTATTGTTATTATATTATTATTACAGTAATTAACTGAGCAGTAAGGCTTACTCCCACATAAGGAAGTATAAAAGACCTCTTCCTTATTTTGTTATTTCTGGAGTTGATGGTAGGCAAACAACTAGACAGAACTTCTAGAAACAAGTGGAAACGACACCGTATCTCCAATAAAGACAAAAGGAAATAATATTACCAATATAATAGGTTGACGCATAAGTTCGTAGTTTTGTTTTTTCTCGTAATCACAATACTGCATTGTTAGGAGATTGTTTTATTGTTTGTCATTTGTTATTTTGAATGTTGTGCATGTAAATAATCTTTGAATTTTTCGGATTTGAAGTAAGTTTGTGCTGTTTGTGCGCTAAAGAAAATTGAGTGTTAAGTGCAATAGAACGAACACTTTCGACAAATTTCCCTGTTTGAGTTTAATAGAGGAGCAAAGGCAGAGGAGGCGGCTCGAAACATTTGTGCGAGAATTCCATCGGAGGAAGCACTGCAAAGAAAGCAAAGAAAATAATTACGTCGTTTCAAAGAGTGCCTATTTGACGTGAGTGATTCGCCATATTCAAGAAGACCGTCGGGCTTTGATGAAGATTTCTCGGAAAGATTTAATCCATTGTGATTCACGTCAGTCAACGCGGGAATTGGTAAATGTGATTAAATGTGACCAGTCAACCGTCGTGCGACATCTACATTCCATGAGGAAGGTTGAAAATCGGAAGTATGGATACAGCATGCTTTAAGAGAAAACAAAAGCAATCAACGGATGTCCATTTGTGCTTCTCTCTGCTTGCTCGTTTTCGGTTAGCTCGTGAACAACATGAATAATTCCCATCTAAGATTACTACTAGTGATAAAACATGGTGCCTCTATTTCAATATAAAAAAGAAAGTAATGGCTGAACCCTAAAAAAAAGTAACACTCCGTATAAAAGTTAGTGTCTATCCAGAGAAGATGATGCTATACGTGTTGTTGGATAAAGAAGGGGTCGTATGAATTGCTTCCCATGAATGTACCATAATTGCTGAAATTTATTGTTAATAACTCAGATGCTTGCTTCTGCAATTGAAGAAAAATGACCTGGAAGACTGTATTCAAGTGCTGCTGCAACAAGATAACGCACATCCACACTCCGGTAACATGACGAAAGCAGCTATCCAGGAGATTGGTTTGGAAATGATTCCACATCCCCCATATTCTCCAGATCTTCCAAGGTCGCGGATTCGATTTCCGATAGTCATGGATTTTTTTTTCAATTGATCTAATCTTTCCAGCCGCACTATGGTCTACTCAGACTCGAGCATAAATGAGTACCAGGGGCATTTCCTTGGTGGTAAAGGCGGTGGGCACGTAGAAATGACATCCCTACTGCCATTAACTTGCCGGTTGTCTGTAAAGATGGGAGTCTTAACCTCTCGCCCCACCCTCTGGGCCGTCCTAGACTGTCATGGAGTTGTCTTTGCCATATTTTCCCGATCTTGGGCCCTCAGATTTTCACCTTTTTCCGTTCTCTAGCCAACAATCTTCAAGGGAACGCCTTTGATAACGGGGATGGTTTACAAATTTGGCTAGACAAATTCTTTAACTCCAAACCAGCAGATTTCTTCAGAACGAGGAATTGAAAAGCTACCTCATCGTTGTCAGAGATCCGTAGTAGTGTAGGAGAGTATATCACTGACTAATTTCTGTTTTCTATTATACTGAAATAAAAACATTTATCACGGCATAAAAACTCTACGAACTTTTACACCAACCCAATATAATATCAATGTTATAGTCGGCAGTAAAAGTAATGACTGATTTACAAGCAACGCCAAATTTGAAGTTTAGTTTCTTATTTTATACACTATGGTTACGTAGAACAAACCTAAGTAACAAGAAATAGGTATTTATCCTACGAGCTCGTATAGACACTTTCCAAACAGATATTAAATAGACGACGTGCCAGGTTGTCCATCTAAAGCAACACGGCACAAGTCACACTGAGAGTGAACAAACACAAAAAACTTAGACAGAATTTCAACCCATAACCATGGTCTTCAGGTGGCATGAATTCTAATAATAACAATTTATTTATTCAATCTGGCAGAGCTAAGGCCAGTAAGCCTTCACTTCCGCTCATTCTAATTGAATACTATTGGTTACATAATTATTACATTAAAATCTAGATCGTAAAACAACATGAAAGTGAATAATGAAAGTAAAAGTAAATAATGAAAGTTAGATAAGTAATGTGAGTGAGATATTAATAAACATTGGCGAGAAGTAATAATAATAATAATAATAATAATAATAATAATAATAATAATAATAATAATAATAATTATAATTATAATTATAATGGGATAATTTAAATTTTTATTCTGTGATATATATTAAACATTAGAAACTTGTAACAGCTATATTTGTTAACGAGAATTGTTTGAAAAGTATTTCCTTGGTCTAGACTATTCTTAAAATGGTTTGATATCTGACAGTCTCTGACATTACTCGGTAGGGAATTCCAAAGTCGAGGCACAGCCACAGTGAAAGAAGATGAATATGAGGATGTTCGGTGGGAGGGAATGGATAATATTGCGGAATGTTGTGATCGTGTGTCTATATTATGGTGAGTGGATAAATTTTGAAAACGAGACGGTAGATAAACAGGAGTGGAGGAATTTAATATTGTATTGTATTGTATCGGATTTATTAACATTCCATGGTATTCATACATTGCTTTACAGCTAGAATATGGAACAAGTCAAAAAACTTAGCCTAATACCATTATAAAGTCTTAATTTATAGTCACAGTCTAGATGAAATATATACAGACGAGATTTACAATATAGTCTACTAGTACAACACAAAGTTTTAGTATCAGTTTCATGAAGTGTTATTGAAAGTCATGAATTCATCTACAGAATAGAAGGCGTGAGAAGTTAGGTATGAAAGAGGAGAGAAAGACAGTGGATTTTCCAAGTCTACGTCTTAACCGTAATGTTTACGTTACATAATATTTAAGTAACAAGCAGGAAAACAGAAAAAAGCCAGAGATTTTCGTATAAGTATTACATGTTAATTTTTCAACATCTGCCGAATATTTCGTCAATTAAGGTCTGCAAGATAATGGGCCCCCATCTTCATAGGGACAAACATTGACAGTGTATATGATTTTAATCATTTGTTCGTTTATTCCAAGCCCATATTTGAGAACTTTTAACCTTAAAGTAGATGAAAAGTGATACTCAGTCACATTACGGCTACTTGTAGCAGGATGTATATCTAAATAACACAGTACATAATATTGGCAACACATAAGTATCCAATATTTGGGAAATATAAACGTAGGATAGCTATTTTCATGCATTTGTTGGGAATTATCTTAAATTTCTCGGCACTTTCATGTGAGGTACTAGTACAATGGGGTGTATCGAAATTTTCTTCTCTTTTTTTTCGATAAAATGAAGGTGGCTAGTACGGAAAAGTTTCGACTTGTGGCAGAAAGACTGCAGAAAAGAAGAAAATAGTAATATGACAATACTTGTGTCCCCGCATCAGCTCTAAAGTTTCGCGAGCCTAATGCGCTATGTGTATTTCAAGATTTTTTTTGTAGTGCAGCTCTTCGCTTGTATTTTCAAATTTATGCTCAGAAATAACCCAGGGCTCATCTCGAGGAAGTGACTGCACTTCCAGCCCCATCCTTCCACCCACCCGTAGTAGTTTACCGCTGTGTCAACTGTTACTTTTACACTGCATAGTCAGACTCTGTTTAGAAACGTGGCATTTCTTTTCTTGATCACAGTCTCGCTCGAATGTAGCGATCTGTAGCTTCTTGTCCACACACCGATTTACCTGCATCAGTTACAACTTTTACACATCTTTCAACGGGCTGAGTGTGACATGGTAGATCTGTAACGTCTTTCCCAGACATTGAACCTGTCCTGAAGACTGCTGAAGGTAATTTTAGTAGAGACAAGCGAGCCTGAGCAGCAGATGGCTTAGATTCGAAGTCAGAATCCGTACTGCTTGACTGCCGTTGCAAATAGTGCGAAGGCGAAGACTCAGAGCGTGTATGTTTTTCTCTTCCTCGAAATCGAAGTCGCACTTCTTCAGATCGATGGCGAATCAGCCTCTTCGCTTTTCTCTCTTCCCTCTTAAATAGTGTATTTTACTGAAGGATGTTTTCCACCTAGTTCGGTTGTCTTTAACTCTCTGATTTAAAAAAAAAGTGTTATCACATCGTTATAGGTTGGAAGCTGCGACTCTCTTATCAGTCCTGGTACACCGAACAAAGGCTCTCATCAGCACGGCGAGTACAGAATTATTTTTTCACAATCATGACAACGCGGGGCATAAAAGCTATTACATCTACCACTAAACCACTAATATGATATACTATTTCACAGGAACAACAGCGATACAAACCTCGCCAGCGTAGCTTACGAAATACGACTGCTGCCCAGACGCTACCCTGACTGCCAACATCCCTCCCTTCTCTCACTCCATCTTAATTGCAGCAAGAACATACTGGGCCAGATCCTTCCTTTCTTGTATACTATTTTCTTACTAGAAAAAAGATCTGGCTGACGGGATAATTGTATAGGTATGCAGGCAGTCGTTATAATAAGTTTTACAAGTAACTTATACGTTATAAATTCGAATTTTCAATATTGACGAGGAGACACAAGATATTGACTAAATTTGTTTTTCTTTCTCCTGCTGTCTTTCTGCCACAAGTCGCAACTTTTCCGCACTAGCCACCTTCAGTTTTCAAAATGTTTTTTTTTTTTTTCGATACACCCTACTAGAGTCGACGGCATTTCAGAATGCGGTCGGCTGCTATATGCGCCGTAGAATTACTGGCATATGACGTCACAAGCTTGTACAGTAGAACCAATCGGAATCATTCTGTGCCAAGTACTTCCCGAGTTCGTCTGTTCACGTGTGAGAGTTTCAATACACTGAATAAATAAAACTAACATTTACTGTGTGTGTAAGACAAATAAATGGAAGAAGAGACTGTAAAAAGACAAGTATTGCACAGGCAGGCGCGGAAAATAGTATTTAAGGCGTGTAATTATTTTAAAAACGTTAACGATCAGAACGCTACCGGCCATCAGGATGCTGGCTGCAACGTTGCCAACGTGCAAGAAATGACTGCAGAAGCATGTGGTGTGGGATTGAGAACCG
This sequence comes from Periplaneta americana, assembly GCF_040183065.1. Lineage (NCBI taxonomy): Eukaryota > Metazoa > Arthropoda > Insecta > Blattodea > Blattidae > Periplaneta > Periplaneta americana. The sequence goes on along the minus strand of NC_091122.1, from coordinate 85,859,802 downwards.
CGCAAAGAATATTGTTAGTGAAGGAACGAGGAATTCTTTGGTGTCATACTTACAGTAATCAACACCTAAGGTCATTATTGTCTTTCGATAATTTAAATTCTCTTCTGCGCTATTTGTACTGCACGTGCGCGTGAATTTCGATGTGGCAATGTTGTACGCTGCCTTTCTCTCTCTATCTGTCTCTCTCGACGCAAACGCTAGCAGACGACCGCCTTCCGAATTGCTGTACAACATACGGAAGACTGTCGTGACTCGGAGTGGCTCTTCCTAGGTGTCCACATAAAGACGACGGATCTATCACTGTGACAACGGAAATATGAGGCACAAGGATACAAGATATATTACAGCAAGAAATCAACTTCGTACTAGGTATTTCACGGACATTGTATTTTAATTTTGAAGAAATAAAGTCTTCTAAAATTAATCTTTGTTTAAAGTTCATCTATCAACATAGAAGACTCACAGAATTAATACTTTTCCCAGTTTGCTTGTCCGTAGGTGGAATATAAATTTGTCAGAATTACATAATATCAATTATTTGAAAAACTACTATGAGTACTTATTTTAATATGAGAGTAAAGCGCTCGCAAATAAAGAAAACTACATTTCAAAGTAAAGCAAATTGTCTACCGCGATCTTTACATCTTTTTTGGGATCTTGTCTCGTTGCGTGGTATAAATCAGACGGTTGGTCATAAAAATTACGATCAAAATCCAATCGATTTCGAATTGATTGTTGGTCTTAAAATCCTTGTCATTATGACTATGATTCGATCCAAAATTTTCAGTGTAGGGAACTGTAAAACATAATTTGATAATCTCGTATGAACTCAAAGCCACTCGATTCCAGATGACATTTTCATTCAGTCCTGAGTTTGATTCCTCGTTCAGCATAATACAGGTATTGTGCTGAGGTGATAACGGCCTCATTCGACCGGTACAAAGCTTACCTCATAATAATAAAATCAGCAGGAAGGCGCTGTTGTATTGCAGTTGATTGTCTTCCACTAGCAATCGATGTTCTGATGCTAAAACGATGCAGCTAATTATACCAGAATATATTTATTATCGTTCTTATTATTACCATTATATTCCATATCATTTTGTTTATCTCTGCAAATAATATAATAAAATATATAAAATTTTCAATATCTTTTTCTTAACTAAAATCAAGGACAAAGTCATCTCCTCCTGCTGCCAGGAAGATATGTAATATATGGAGAATTACGAAATAAAAACTCACTGTCTCTTCGGGACTGTGTATGTTTGTTGAGACTCTTTGTTGTAGCATCCCACGCTGAAGTCATCAAATATTGAAGCAATGACAGTGTAATAAATGAAGGAATTAAATATAACATTATTAGCTAAAATTAATATAAAATTAAAATATAATTATTTAACGAATGTGAATTTTAACAAATGAAAAAGAGATAAAAAAATAAATTGATTGCGATAAAAATTAATTTTCTGAGAACTGCAGTCAAAATATCACGAAAAGCATGAATTAAAATATAAGGTTAATGACACTGAAAAATAATTAATGTGCCACGAACACCTTAAACGGATGAATGGCTAAATATTAAAGAACAAACCATTAAATGCATACCACAAGGCAAGCAAGAAAATCATTACCTAAAACAAGACAGTGTAGTCTACATAGATGGATGGCAGTGAAGAGATACTTTTAAAGACTGAGTGTTTGAATAACAGAACTAAATAATACAGGAACAAGTGGAAACATTACATAAAAATATGTCGGGGAAACACTATTTAAACATATACAGATATACAGATTGATGAAATGGGTTAGAGCTGAACTCCGTGAGTGTATAGAGAAGTCTGTAACGAACAACTTTCGATCGGTTTATAGTTATCTGGGTAAATTATATATTCCTTTGTTGGTAAATAATTTTTAAATTAATAATTTGTTTTATTTGTGTAGGGTAAATTAGGGTCTGTTGGATAGTCGGGCATGTTGGACACTTTGTACTTTAACATGTTACCTCGCCACTTGTGGGCACCACATTCTGCTAGAAGGCAATGACGGAAGTAGGCACGATTGGGGCTACTTCCGTCATTGACTTCTAGCAGAATGTGGTGCCCACAAGTGGCGAGGTAACACGTTAAAGTACAAAGTGTCCAATATGCCCGACTGTCCAACAGACCCTAATTTACCCTATAATTATGGCATTTTTGGTTAAAATGCCAATATTTTTGGTTCAAAATTCATGTTAGTCGAAGTCATTCTGAGTTAACTACAGACCCTTGTAGATACGAACTACAATCTTACAAATCTTTAAATAATTTAACATTACTACTAATATACTAATCTGTGTTTTAGTAATTTACATGGAATAAATACATCAGCAATCTCACGAATCAAATTTGGAGAAGGTATTTGAATCAGAGAGCCCCCTACGTTCAGTGCTAAATTGTTTCTTTCTCTCAAAATATCTATTGTGAAGACAAGTTGTGCATATTATCGTATTTTCGAGATAGGAATTTTCATATTGGTAAAATTTTTAATAACCATAGGGCCACGTCATTCTAGTTTCATGAAAGCACGGAGCTCTTCCTTCATATTCCTCAAGCTTCTTCATGGCATGTAAAAAGAATACCATTTTTACATTTACAAATTTACTCCAAGTTGATAAATGTAATAAAATATAATTCCCGTACCAAAATACAAGCATTAAACTAAAATTGATATGTATGAAGAATCGAAATTCACAATAAGTGAATACAGAAGGATAGAGAAAAAATCACTGCATACAAATTGCAGATTTTGTCTCACTCTGAGGCGGTTAGGAAGAGAGAAACTTAATTAGTTGAAATTAAACACTATGTATGTCTAACAAAATAATTTCATACAGAAAGACAAAAAGCATGCAGGCAAAATGGTATTTAATACTAAGACAATAGAACAGGAAATATAATAAAATAATCGGTGCTAATATTTCACCTTTTAAAGAAAAATAAACATAATATGGAGTGGCTGTATACAATGAACTTTTGCAAAATGTATGAAAAATGAACTATGAGAATACATAACATAAAACCATAAGCAGTGTTGCTATGTGGTAGTGAAACATAGACTTAATAACTCTTACTTACTTACTTATTACTCACTCACTTACTTACTTACTTACTTACTTACTTACTTACTTACTTACTTACTTACTTACTTACTTACTTACTTACTTACTTACTTACTTACTTACTTATGGCTTTTAAGAAATCCGAAGGTTCATTGACACCCTCACATAAGCTGTCATCAGTCCCTATCCTAAGCAAAATTAATCCAGTCTCTACCATCATATCCCATTTCCCGCAAATCCATTTTAGTATTACCTTCCTATCTACGTCTCGGCTTCCCTAAAGGTCATTTTTCCTCCGGCCTCCCATCTAACACTCTATATGCATTTCTGTATTCGCCTATACTTGAAATATGCCCTACTCATCTCAGACGTCTGGATTTAATATACCTAGACTTAATAACTTATCATGGAAAAAATGGGATTCAGCATAGATGAGATTCATGAGATCGTTAATAGAGATGATGTTAAGAGAGACAGAATTAGAAACCAAACAGTAAGAAAAATTCCAAAAGTGACGCCAATAATAGAAGGTATTAAAATTGTCAATTTAAAAAATGACCTTACACGTCTACCAAACCAAGCATCTTTGCACATTCCTCACGAAAGGCGCGATATAGAACGTCCAAATCAGATGGAGAGAATAATTGTAGGGTTTTTTGAAAAAAAAAAAAAAACAATCATAATTTAAAACCATACATTTTCAGAAGAAACAAAATACTATCTGACATGGGTGTCGTTGATACTTCAAGTATGAAATTCATCATGCTTTTTGTTAAGTGTTGTAGAAACTTGGGAAGACTGAAGTAAATTTATAACTTCAAACGTTTCATAGAAATACGTGTATAAATGCTAGTAACTATGGACAACGTCGTTTTAAGAAAAAATACTCTCACTGATTAACTTTCTAACTTATTTACTGTGTTCATATGACAAATAATTTTACCTGGCTGACTAGTGTCGAAGGGGTCTTTATATTAACAATATATGTGTTAAACGTGTAGCCTATATAGAACAATGAAAAATACTCTGTTGTGGCTGAAGTGTGCCTTCCCTTTAATCTTCTTTTTCTTTATTATATCCTGATTCTTCTCCTTTATCTGCATACGTTTCGTCCATGGGGGTTGCATAACACCTAAAGATGACTCCATAACTAATACAATAATTCACGTGCCAAAGTATTTTTCTCTGAGGTGGGTTTTTCCGCGTACGTAAGAAGCAAAATTACCAATCTACTACAGTTTAAAATAATTGTATGGATAAATGTTTCAATATGATATGAATGAGATATTTGTAAATTATACCATCGTCCTTGCTATACAATGACTGCTTTCACAAAAAAGGTATTTGGACTATGGTTGTTTTATGGAAACCATTGAAAATGTCCACTCCTATAACATAGGCATATGGCGCTTTTCCCCCTGACAACTAATTCAGTAGATAGCCACTACAATACACTCACCATATAGGCTACTTAATATTTTAAATTTGCATTTTTTTGAACTACGGTTCTTTTCTCAAAAAAACCCTTCAATTCCATTGGTCTTGGAACGAGAATGTTAAGACCCAACCTTGAACTGAGAAAGTAATAATAATAATAATAATAATAATAATAATAATAATAATAATAATAAAATTAAAATAATATTAATAATCTTTGAAATGGTAATTTCTATTTGGTTTCCTGATATCTTATTTGACAATAATTTTTCGCATATGTACAGTATTTCCAAACAAATTTTATTAATACCTCAAGATATTCCCTCAAATCCATAAATAAAGTCCCGATTTTTTTCGCAACATTATCACTAATAAAGTGAGGCAAAAGTATAAATCAGCCATGATAATGATGAATCTGATGCAGACTGAAGAAAAATATAAGAATAAGTTGAAACCTACCAGGATACAGAACTATTTTGAACATGACAGACAGAAAACGTCTTCATTATCAGCTGGATGTACTGTAGAGATATTGCTATTACTTAATATTCAATTCATACTGGGCTTGGTACTTTTACTTTGATGCCGACCGTTTTAATAACGATACGAGGCGATATTGACGAGTCTTAAGTTGAAAAGCTTCTGTACCTGAAAGCAAATATGTATTTATATTATTTAATGTACCGAAGTACATATGATGTTTCAATGCAGATATTCTGCGTCATCGTACGATGAAAGAATAGTGGAACGGGGAAAAATTCTCACCGGCAACATAATCGCCTTCTATCTGTTTACACTTAGCACAACGTTCAAAAACAATCCGAACCTTTAAAAATACGAGTAGTTTTTTTTTATCTGCAAGCCACCCTTCTACAGTACTTATTACTGTTTTACTAGTGAAAACGTTTTCCTTTAATTGTTTTTCTTCAGTTTCGGAAATGGGTGAACGTCTGAGAAGGCTAAATCTGACGAATATGTGGGATTGTCAATCAATTAAAGTATCAACTTTTGCATAAATTTATAGATATGGTTTACTGATTTACTACCACAGAAATCAAATAAAACATAAATCTAATCGACATGAATACCTTACTCGAAGACAAAAGTCTACTTTCCCATTAATTGAGCCTAAATATCATACAAGTGCAGCTCTTAAATATAGTGCTAGTTTCGGTCCAAGACTTTGTAATAAAATTACAAACCATTTTTAAAATTTGAAATATTTTGAAATTTAAGCTTTTAAAAAATAAATTTATAAAATTATTCATGATATATAATATTAAAAAATGTGTGTATTTTTTATCCTTTATTTCTGTCGATTGCATTAATGTTTTTATTAAATATCGCTGGCTTCTATCTGATTGTCAATTTATATTAAATGTGTTTTGTCCCTTTTTCTCTTTCTTCTTTTTTTTTTGCTCTTGTATGGTATTTATTGGTTTGAATTAAGTTACTTACTGTATTAGTAAACTGTCTTCGAAAATTTAATGTTATATTATTGGCTAAGACCACACCGTACACGAGCCTGGCTCTTACGGTAGTGGCTAGAAACATTTTTGTTTTATAATTTTAATTTGTACTCACTAGCTACCTAGCTAGTTAAATAAATAAATAAAAATAAATTCAAAGCCAACTTCATCAGTTTTCTGCAACACATTTAGGAACTTCAATGCCTTGCAAACTCTGAACAAATTTGTATAATTGACACAAAGTTTTTTCACACTTTTTTCCGAAGCTTAGTTAATAATGAACAATAAAACACTCCCATTACGGTTTTATCTTCGTCTAGATAATCTGTCACAATTTTCCTTTCATATCCCCTCCCCCAGAAAGAAAAACTCACACCTACAAGGAATTTCCCTGTTGATTTTTGAACGCAAAATTTCTTTGGGTGGGAAGAACTGAAAAGTTTCATTTCCATTCTTTAAATTGTTCCTTTGTTTCTATATCGTAATGATGGATCCGTGTTTCAATCATAGTAAAGTTATAGTACAATCCAAATGGTTAGGGGAATACTCTTCAAACAACTGCAAGAATATTTGAAAATTGTCGCTTTGACTCGTTTGTGATCAGCGTTCAAAGATTTAGGGATATATTTAGCAAATAATGTTCTAATACAAAATCATGATGTACAAAGTGAAGGAAATATTCTTATGAAATTATAGACCCCTGATATAGCCTAAGTTTGAGCTTAATTCAACCAAAATCACGTGATGCACAACATCGATATTTTGTGGAGTTCTTACAGAAACACGATTTTCTTCTTTGATCTCCGTTGTTCCTGTCATAAATTGCGTAACCAAAATTTTATAGTCTTATATGAAGGATAATGATTCCTCAATATATCTATAATATCTTAGAAATTATCTTGCAGAACAACCCTTTCAAATTTGGATACATTATTATCAACCAATACTCAATGTTATAAATATGGATCTATTCTTTTCAAAATTGCACAATATAGATTATGATAAATTTTTCATCGCCAAACACGATCTTAGTTTCAAAGAACATAACCTTTCCCATGATAACCGCTTTCGCTTTTGTTATAACAAAAGTCAAAGTCTTGTTCTTTTTCTATATGCCTGTTTGTACTATTTGTATTCCAATATCAGCATTGAAGGTTTCCTTATCTTAATTCCTTGTCATCAAGTTAATAAACCCCTAGCAGAGAGGCATATGTTTATAATGTTTCATCAATAACAAAAAATACCATAACTGAAAGTTAAATTGCCGAAATTCAAGTATGAAGTGTGAATGTAAGACTATACATAAGGAACTTTAAATTTTAATTGTAATTGAGAGTTTTGTGATTTTCAGTGGAACTCATTTTTATAATCAGCGGAATAACATGGATAAAGAAAATTATCACATTCCGAAAAATACGCATATGAAATCTAAAATTTTTGTAAATGCTTAAGAAGATAATAAATGTGGAAATCCCACGCGAAAGTCTCTTACTCAATGAACAAACTTATTGATACTCAACTGACCACTGAGAATCTCACTAAAATGATAAACAGAAGCCTGGTGCTAAAAACTAATATTTGATAGTATTTTATTCTACGTTAATTTGTTTTATTCAAAGTAGCTTTCTATTTCTCTCATCTCTGTTTTCGATTCGATTATTACTCTCGAACTTATTAGCGGTCAGTACAAAGCGCTAAACAGATATATGGTAAAATTTGATGTTTCTTAAGACGCAACCAAATTCTCCGGTACATAGAAGGCAAAAATGTATAACCTAGTGAGACAATTTCGCACCACAGGTTCCATATAAGGTATTAGGTCCCCCGATTTAAATCCCTATGATGTTTATTTGTGGCGTACTTGGAAAGAGAACGTTTATGCAAATAGTTCTCATTATGTTGAGGAATTGAAAGAAAACATTAAGCAGGAGTTTTATGCCATTCCATAAGAACAACTTTGCCGTATGCCAATGAACATTGTTAGAAAAGCAGAAGTTGTTTGTAAGCAGAAGTTCGATATTTCGAGACACTGCTGTAACATAAGGTAAATTTCAATTCACGGGAAAACCGCATCGCAAAGTCTCGGTTCAACCTCAGTACACTCTATGGGAAATATGCCGTGACGCGTCCCTGCGGCAAACTACCAGGTCGCAGGCAGGACACACTGTAGTTACGGAATGTGTAAAAATATGATACTGATATTCTAAACTGGGGGAAAGATCAGAAATGTACAGTACCTTCACCGGTAGAATAGAAGAAATGAAAATTTTGTAGAACTGGTAGATTTTTTAATTTTAGTTGGTTATTTAACGACGCTGTATCAACTACTAGGTTATTTAGCGTCGATGAGATTGGTGATAGCGAGATGAGGCCGAGGATTCGCCATAGATTACCTTGCATTCACATTACGGTTGGGGAAAGCCTCGAAAAAAACCCAACCAGGTAATCAGTCCAAGCGGGGATCGAACCCGCGCCCGAACGCAACTTCAGACCGGCAGGCAAGCGCCTTAACCGACTGAGCCACGGCGGTAGCTGAATTGGTAGATGATAGAAGCCGAGGAATAGTAACAAAATTTTTAGAAGAATAAAAACTCTGCCCCATGACGTAGGGTCTGCATGACGCTGGACTTACGTTGTAATATATTAAATGAGAAATTATTTACAGAGTGTCACAAACACATACACACACACTCACTCACACACAGTATTTCAACCAATCAAGTTTAGTCTATTTAAGATAATTTATCTTACTCGTTCGTGACTTTTTCTGATTTAAACACCATTCAATACTTGCTTTCTTCTTCCACTTCCAAAGGTGGCACGTAGCATAATGCAGTCCCATATTTTTATTTTGTTGACGTTTTTTGTTTGGCGTAAAATAGATGAACAACCTCTTGGATCTGACAAAATCAATATAGATAATAATACAAGAATACAATTTATCAATATGTATACAGAAAACAAAATCGATGGCATTTAGAGGTCAGTCACCGATAAGAAGCAAAATTGTCATAAATAACCAAATTATCGAAAAGGTAAATCAGTTTAAATATGTAGGTAGGCCTAATATTATTTCTATGAAACTGAATTTTATATAAATTATAAATTAAACAATTTCATAGAGATTACTGGTATTACTGTGTTTAAGGTATTCATCGACTATTAGGATAAAAATCCACATTTTTCTCTTCATGTCTTTGAAACTTTAGTGACATGATTCTTGGGTGTAAACTAAGCAATTTATATAATTTAAACTTAAAAACAAACATGAAGACCCAAAGAATTAATAACAAAACAAACAAATAAAATTTTGGACCGATCTATCTCCATTAGAAATGGACCCTGAATAAACCTTCCTTCGCGAAGATGATCCCCTACATATGGAGAATGTTACATACCAAAATTATTTATTTATCTTAAACCATTTAAAAGATATGCCACCTTATCTGAGCACTTTAAAAATATATAATACATATATTTGTATATTTATGGGATAAAATAATTATAGTCGATTGAAAATAATAATTTTGGTTTACAACATAGCCATATGTTTAAGCTTAAATTTGGTACTTCAGTAAATTTTTTGCCCAATTGGAAGTCTAATTTTTGTCCGTCTGAAGGATAATAAATGTCGGAGAACGTGAAATAGGAGAAAACAGACACTGAAGATGGCGTAAGGTATAGAAAGTATAGTGCGCTTATATCATAAATACCCAAATAATTATGAAATTATTGAGTTAATGGATACAAGTTACATATTTTTGAAAACTAGAAGAAATGACCTTCGAGATGAGGCGAAAACATTATTTACCAAATTTTGTAGAAAACTTAAATAGGAGAAAACAGATACTGAAGATGACGTAAGGTATAGAAAGTAGGTATAGTGCGCTTAGGCTTGTATTATAAATGCCCAAGTAATTATGGAATTATTGAGATAATGGGTACAAATTATATATTTTTAAAAACTAGAAGAAATGAACTTCTACATGAGTCAAAAGGATTATTTACCAAATGTTGAAGAAATCTGACATTTCTAGATACCATGAATACGTTAAATCAAAACAAACTTTAAAACCCGGATAAGAGTGTAGGCCTATAAGCCAGCCAGGTTTCCATTTCCGACGGCAGAAGTCCGAACTATGAGTTCGTTGCACGTTTCCTGTTTGTAGTGATAGCAACGACCTCATCTCCAATCGGTAATAAGAAGTAGCTGGGCCTAAATAATGTATTGGCTTTTCTGACTTTACTACATGATTGTGAAAACCCGAGAATCAAGGCAAAAGATAAATCAAGAGTAACTGCGGCGGAAATGAAATAGTTAGGAACAGCAAGTCATAAATGGAACGACTACAAAACAAATATATACATTTTGGAAGAATTGAGAATGGCATCAGCCTTCGAACAAATTTTAAATTATAAATCTAATTGGCTACAACATGTCAGTAGAATACCACGCAACAGAAATTCTAGATAAATTACATCCCGGCCGGTACAAGAAACCCTGAATGATCATTGAAGAAAATTCTCGACCTCTAATATGAGATCGGAACGGGCCATTCTGTGGCCCAACTCCTTGGAAACTACATGATGATGATGATGATGATGATGATGATGATGATGATGATGATGATGATGATGATGATGATGTTCTCTAGGTTTGCAATTTAGAGGTTGGCTTTCATAGTTCTATATACATTTTGGCTCAATTTTGTAATTATTTCTGTATTTTATCACTTTTCAAATATTACTTCTCCTTCTAGTTCCGCATTATTACAAATATATCTGTGCCATTTGAATTATGCTGAGATATTTTACAGCTATCGCCTAAATTTGAATGACAGAAACTAGTAAAATCTCAACTGTGTGTACCTCTTCTTTTTTTCTTTAAGTTTTGCTTGTGCCACAAATTGTTTTGAGTTCTAGGTTGCTATACATATAATAATTTGCTATCATTTCCATTATTATCATTATTACTCTTCAGATATTAGTTTAATAAATTTTTAATGTTATTTATTTGTAGATATTTTCGTAATTGATACTATATAATACTATTTACACAGTCACGTTCGCCTATTTCCACCACTTAGCTGGTACAGAAAACTATTCTTCTTAACATGTCAGATCATCAATTAAAATTTATTAGATAAGATTCCTTAGTACTTGATTAAGGAATATGAACTAGAAAAATCAATACACAATTTAAGAAATTGACATTCTCAGAAAGTGTAGATTAAACGTAATGACAAACAAACAAAGGAGATACCTTGAGTATGCCGCATTAAATAAGTTTTACAACAAAAAAGAAGAGCGAAACAAAATTAAATACATCAAACATATAACATGTACGTGATCTAAGGCCTTGGACTAGGAATAAGAAATGAAATCTGGGCCGAGTCCTCACTTTAAAAAATTAGTCTCATGAAATTTCATCCACTGAATTGAACAATGTCCACCCAGCAAAGTGATGCTTGGGAAGCTACAGTGGGCAGCGAGATCCGATTTCATGAGCCACTTTTAACGGTGACCACACGTTACACCTGTACTTGTTAGAAGAACGTTCCCCTCTGCTGAGACATGTAAACATTGCAATCATCTTCTTGGCTTTGACCCTTATGGGCTGTAGTTCGACAGTTTATTTTCCTTAATGTTATCATTATTAAATTATGTATTTATATTTTTATTCATTTATTATTTATTTATTTACTTATTTATTTATTTGAATCCGCTTTTTTTAAAAGGACGTAAGACAGGAAATTTGTGGAAAATTAAAAGAAAAGAATCTGGAAATACTGTATATAATTCCGGACATTGTGAGCTGTTAGTGTAGGTTACATTTGTTGGTTTTTAAAGTAATTATACGCATTATGCAGATAATTAAGGTTTTATTAAGGAATATGTATGATGAGACTTTCTTGTGTTAAATTTTAACATACCTTGTTAACATGTTTCGACCTATTTTGGGTCATCTTCAGAACTGGTCGTTGTTGGTGTTGGCGCCTCTTGTTTCCTGTGAGGGTGCGTTCGTAGTGTAGAGTCAAAGAGTGTATGTGTTTTTAAATTGAGTTGTGTGTTGAGAATATCGTTGGGGTCTGTTTTCGTGTACCGTAATTTCACACAACTATGGTCCTAAGCCACAACTATGGTCCAAATACCCGCGATCACGAAAACATCGATATCTGAATTCCTAGTGACATTTAGTGATTACTTAAATATTGAAGTAGAGAGCATAGATAGAGTAATATTATGAGGCTTATGGAACGCACCCTGACTACCATGTTTTTTCGCAAGTCAACTGTCAATTGGAGTTATGTTTTGCATGTTACGTCGTCAGCTGCAAACTTTCTCGGCCACCGGTTACCACAACAAGCAGTTCTGTCTGTAGTCTTGATTGTCTACATGACAGGTAATTTAGTGCTTACATACAGTTAAGGAATATTTTTACAGATGCATATATATTTTCATATTTATTGGAAGAATAATAGAAAATGGTACTTGGAGTTCAACTATGGTCCTATCATTTTTGCGGACCATAGTTGTGTTCCGAATTCTGGTTTCGGTTCTTACATTACAGAATGTTTTTATAGTTTCTGAAGGCGTTGTCTAATAAAATTCTCAGTGGAAAGGTGGCAGGAAGGTCCTATAAGCCATATGGTGACGCATTCGTCGAGCATGCTATAACCACGTCCAGTTTTGGATTTCCGATAACTTTATTCGACCTTAGGTGTATTGTGAAAATTTACCTGGGTAGCTAAGACCGCAAAGTACCAGAATTCACTAAGAACCTATCTGGAAGACGTCGGGCGGAATGCTTTTTAGAATGTCACAAGAATGAATTATCACAGGTTTTTGCAGCCTCCAAATGCGACCTATCTGATGCAACCACCACACATAGCTTGTTTTGGGCCATTAAAATATCTCTGGTGACAAATACTTGATGAGTGAAAAGCGACACCAGATGGAAGAAGCATGCCAACAGTCCCCAACAATGTATTTCCTTCATTGTTAAATAAGCTCTTGAATAAAAGTTTTTCCGATGTCGCAAGCCAGTTTGCAAGCTGAATTCAGGAAGACTGAAATCTTTCCTCTTTGTGCAGCGAAAGTTTTAGAATGCCTGCCATCATATTCTGATCCAAACGTCAGGAACCCAGAAGGAAGTGCTGTTTCGGACTCATTCATAAAATATATAGAAATGACAAGGAATCAAGCAGTAGAACAAGAAACATCAATAAAAAGAGTAAGAAGAAGCTTGATGTAGAGCCAGGTAAAAGTATTTCAGCAGATGATTGAAAAATTGTCATTACCATCTACCTCAAAAATTGCAATTTGCTCGAGTAGAAAGAAAGATTCTCGCAAGGTGAAGGCGGTAGAGAGTTCTATCGAAGAAGATGAAGGTGGATATTCCTTGGCATCAGATGCTTCATTGAACTTGTCAGATATTGAAGAAACCTTCGAAGATACATCAAGCCATGAGGTCCAGAATGATGATTATCTCCCTGCAAGAGAGGACTTTGTAGTTCTGATTATGAAAGAGAATACTGGCTTGGGAAAATTATGAAAGTGGAGACCAATGGGGCATATATATAAAATGCATGACCAGATCTGGAAACCCATGGAAGTGGCCAAACAAGGCAGACTGCCTTTTTTATCCTAAAAAGGATATTAAACGATCTATGAGTAAGCGAAAGCAGCAACGTACGAAAAGAAAGCTTTTTCCATGTGCGAACTTGAGGGTCTATGGAGTTGAACAAAAAAATTACCAATTGATTATGTACCTGTTTGAGAATATTTGATTAAGAATGGTTATCTTGAAATTGTTTTGGTTTTACATTGATTTTATTATTTGATACAAATTGTATTTTTCTTAAAGAATAAGCAGTTGTGTTAAAATCAAGAAATAAAGAATTTTTCTTGCTGTATTCCGACAATCTGTATTTTATATTAAAAATTATTGACTGCTGTATGACATACAGTAGTTGCAAAACATCCTCTCAACTACGGAACATGAGCGATTTATATTTGGAAATATTCGATGGACTATAGTTGTGACTTCATAATACAACTATAGTCCATACTTCATAAAACAAATTCCATATATAAACTACATCTGGAATAACAAATGTCTTTGATATTAAATCCTGATCTTTCTGCAGTTGATAGCAGTAAAAAAAATATTTCGAATAGCTATATTTTGGAAATTACAATGGGAAATCTAAAAAGTGGTGTGATGTTGGACCATAGCTGTGTGAAATTACGGTATCTGTATATTTCATATTGTTCTAGTGTGTTGAGTTTCTGGCTTTTTGGTTGGATGTGCAGTATTTCCATGTCTGTGTTGATGTCTGTGTTGTTTTATTAAGATTTAAAATATGAAAAAAGCCACCTTTAAAAAAAAATCAAGTAAGATATAGATATTTTCGTGCTAAAAATGCATTACTTTACTGGAATCATACACAGTCAACAAACAGAATGTGTAATAAATGAAAAAATATAGGAAAATATCGTGAATCATGAAGAGAAATCAGTCTTTTTACTCAGGATGTATTGCTTTGCAAACAACGTACTTTGCATTACTATCTGTAGGTCAGTTGAAAAGTTCTTCATAAAATGCCGTAAGTTCAGTTGGGATGTACTGTTTCATTTTTTCTAGTCTTGCATTTCTTTCTGCTTTATTGACAATTTTCCTGATGGGTAGACTGAGCTTGTTGGAGGAACAGATTCTCGCAGAAGTGCCATGAAGAATGTTGTTGTTTCGTCAATTGTCCGAAGACAGATCTGAGCCTCACAAGTGATGTGGCTTACTAATTCATTGATACTACTAGATACTTTGAAGTATCCAACTCTGTCATGTGTATACTCAAAGTGGAATTTTGTACTTACTTATTTATGGCTTTTAAGGAACCCGGAGGTTCACTGCCGCCCTCATATAAGCCCGACATCGGTCTCTATCCTGAGAAAGATTAATTCCTCTACAGTCATATCTCACCTTCCTCAAATCCATTTTAATATTATCCTCCCTTCTACGTCTCGGCCTTCCAAAAGGTCTTTTATCCTCCGACCTCCCAACTAACACTTTATATGCATTTCTGAATTCGTCCATACGTGCTACAAGCCCTGTCCATCTCAAACGTCTGGATTTTATGTTCCTAATTATGTCAGGTGAAGAATACAATGCTTGCAGTTCTGCGTTATGTAACTTTCTCCATTCTCCTGTAACTTCATTCCTCTTAGCTCCAAATATTTTTCTAAGCACCTTGTTCTCAAACACCATTAACCTCTATTCCAATCTCAAAGTCAGACAGAGTCCAAGTTTCACAACCATAGAGAACAACCGGTAATATAATTGTTTTATAAACTCTAACTTTCGGCTGTTTTGAGAGCAGACTGGATTATAAAAGGTTCTCAACCGAATAATAACGGTCATTTCCCATATTTATTCTCGTTTAATTTCCTCCGGAGTGTCATTTACATTTGTTACTGTTGCTCCAAATATTTGAATTTTTCCACCTTTTCAAAGGATAAATTTCCAATTTTTTTATTTCCATTTCGTACAATATTATGATTACGACATATAATCATGTACTTTGTTTTTTCGAGATGTAATTCCAAACCAATGTTTTTAATTGCTTCAAGTGAAGTTCCCGTGTTTTCCCTAATCATTTGTGGATTTTTTTCCTAACGTATTCACGTTATCCGCGCATAGACAAGCAGCTGATGTAACCCGTTAAATTCCAAACCATTTATGTTATCCTGAACTTTCCTAATGGCAAACTCTAGAGCGAAGTTGAAAAGTAAAGGTGATAGTGCATCTCCCTGCTTTAGCCCACAGTGAATTGGAAATGCATCAGATAGAAACTGACTTATACAGAATCTGCTGTACATTTCACTGAGACTCATTTTAATTAATCGAACTAGTTTCTTGGGAATACCAAATTCAATAAGAATATTATATAAAACTTCTCTCTTAACCGAGTCATTATATCTTTTTGAAATCTATGAATAACTGATGTATTGTACTCTAATACTCCCATTTTTTCTGCAATATCTTTCGAATACAAAAAATCTGATCAGTAGTCGATCTATTATGCGTAAAATCACATTGATGATCGCCAGTAATTTCATCTACATATTGAATTAATCTTCTTAAAAGAATATTGGACAAAATTTTGTACAACAAAAGTGATAGTCCTCGAAAGTTATTACAGTTAGTCTTGTCCCCCTTCTTAAAGAAAGGTACATATATATGGACTTCATCCATCGTTCTGGTACAATTTCCTGTTCTAAAATAGCAAGTACAAGCTTATAAATGTCGCTAGATTATGCGCTTCCACCCTCTTTTATTAATTCTGTTCGAATTTGATCGATACCTGGAGACTTATAATTTTTTCAGATTTTCTATTGTAATTTGGACTTCAGACAGTGCGAATTCGGATATAAATGGCTCAGCAGTTTGTATTTGAATTTCGTCCCGATCATTTATATTTGGCCTATATATGAAAAATCTATACAAAGATATGAGAGAGACTATCAATAATTGTTTACAGTCTGGTCCAGAAATAAAAAGATAACTACAATTACATAAAATATTATGTTGACATATTTCCTAAAAAATCTAACTTCAACTTAATAGTCCCTTTATTAAATGTTAAAATATTGGCTAAATTAGAGTCATAAAGTTGATATATCAAGCTATGTAATCTGGCTGCATTAAAATTTTGTAAAACGTCACCTACGTATAATTTAAAAAAAATAGTACGTGATAGTATGCTAATGCAGAAAAATAGTGCTGCATTAGTATATAACGATATAAGGTTGGGAAGTGTTTTTTACAAAATCGTGGAAAACTTTGAAAAACTCGCTCTGCTCGTTTTTCAATTTCCTAGATTTTGTAATGCACTTCAGAAACGTGTATTGTACAACATTTTTTGCACGTTCGTATTTTGAAATTGTGAATACAATATGTTTTGCATTGAAAATTTTGAGCAATATTATTCCAAAGCCTTCGCAAAACTGCACTGTGATGGTAACTAAGTAACAATAAATGCACTGTAATGGATCAACTTCAGTATAGTTTTATGTTATGAAGATTGGTTTCCCTAACAACAAGTTTCTGTGTGGGAATTCTAACTTTCAAGGTCTAACAACAATAACTGTAAATGCAACAACAACAAAAAAACACTATAGTGCAAAAAGTTACTTTGCCTCACTCATCTTCAGTTGTTTTTTTTTTTTTGCAGAAAAAGTATGTTTTTAAATTCTAAAATCAGATAGAAAATATTATTATCCGATATGATAGTATAAAAAAGTTATTATAGTTTCGACGTGATGTTGAAACACAGGATTTTTCTATCATTCATTCTACGAATAAAAGAAATCAGGAAATCATTAGCAAGTACTTAAGAAATAAAATGTGTCTTGTGTTTTACAGAATTTTAAAGTATGGTAGCAGTTCAAAGTCGTTTTCACCATGAATATGGAGATCGGAGAACTCCGGATTACAAGTCCATATTATAGCATCTCACGTTTAAAGCGTGGATCTGTTAACATTTTACACACTTGTGGCCCTAGGCGTGTTCTCGAAATCGAAGCTGCTGTTAGCATTGGTAATATAGCAAATCTCAGCATGAATCTAAGACGACTGTCCGCAGGAATGGCTGTGCCATATACAACTTGTCAACTTCCTGTTATCAGAAACTCTACTCCTACCGAATAAAACGTGTTCAGGCATTACGCGTTGTGAATCTTCAGATTTGGATCATAACTGCTTTTCACTCCACAGTTGCTATAGAAAAACCAAGTGCACAAGATATTCCAGCAGTTTGGGGCACCACTTCATTAAGCAAAAGTAGTTAGTGGTTTTCTGAATACCTAACATTTGACATCAACTACTGCGTTCATGGTGGACCAATTATGTAGTCTTCAAATTTTTAGACTTGACTTGACACCACACGATATCTTTAATGTTTTGTAAAGAATGATGTCTTTGCACAGCAGCCCAAAATTTGTCCACGCTTTAAAAAATTGCAAACTTTAGAGAAAAGATATTTTCTTTCCATTAATGAATAAAATTGATAATAAACTGTTAAACCCGATAGCAAATATAGGGAACTACAACTTATGCATTTGGTCAAGACACTCACGTTGTGCAGTATAGGAACAACGTTTCTATAGAGGGGTAGGAATAGAAGGGAAGGTCGGGCGTGGTCTACCGAGTTCGAGGCAAAGAGTAACCCATTCCCCTACAATTCATAAGTAGACTCATCCAATCTTGTGAACAGCTCTGTAGGAAGAGTGGGGGAGTGTCTTGACAAAATGCATGAGCTGTACAAGCAACTGAAAGAAACTGTTTCAAAAAGCAAAATCTTTTCCTATTAAATTTAGCTACAATTCTTAAAATAGTTTAACAGACTTTACCGTTTAAAGAAAAACAAAAGAACAGAAAGATAAAGAGAGAAATGTATGCCAAAAGGAACTTTTCGCTAACAGGAAATCTTAAAACTTGTATAGTCTATCACTTTGTATATTATCGCCATACTTCCTCTACAGGAAGTATGAATTCGAAACATACTCTGATTATGTGAGGAAATACGATATACTGTATAAGTAGTATTTCGATATTTGAGAGCAAATACCAGATTGTTTTAGTATTTGTCATTATCAGCTTTTAGGTTTATACCTTGTTGCCTTTTCCGACTTCAGGAGAGCGTATCTTCTCACACTGTTTTGTATCTTCCTATTGGTTATTTTCTGTGGTTGTTTCAATATTATGAAACCAAAAAAGTATTTCCTTGTTTACTTTTGTACAAACATTTCCCTTTTCTCCAATACTGTGTAACAAACGCGTCAATTCTTTCTCGTACTACGCTTATGTAGCCTAATACTGTTTAATAATAAATATAAGCGTTCATTTATTTACTTATTTTTTTACTTTGTTACTTAACGACACTGTATCAACTACGCAGTTATTTAGAGTCGATGGGATTGGTTATAGCGAGATGGTATTTGGAGATGAGGCCGAGGATTCGCCATAGATTACCTGACATTCGCTTTAAAGTTGGGGAAAACCTAGGAAAAAAAAACAACCAGATAACCAGCCAAAGCGGGAATGAAATTCACGCCCGAGCAGAACTTCGGATCGGTTGGAAAGCGCCTCAGTCGACTGAAAAGCAAACATTCTCATAAGGACAGATAAAAAAAGTTTTTTTTCTTCCATCATGTTAATAATGTCAAAACAAGTACTTACTCAAATTTTGGCCACTCGAGCGAAATTATGAAAGCTTAAAAAATGCGTTTCCCTGGGACCGTTTACAAAAAGAAAACACAATTTAATGGGACGATTTATTGCAACTGATACAGCAATTTTTCAGTCATTTTTATCATATTTTCTACTGGAATTGAAACATTTGTCACACTGAGGGATCAACTTTCATATCCCTGTGTCGTAGAAGTCTGCCCCCTGGGATCCTCTCTGTCGATCCGGTGGTATATGACAAATGTCTCAGTTCCGGTGGGGAATATGTTGAAAAATAGCTCAACAATTGTTGTATCTATTCAAATAAATCTTTCCATGAAATTGTGTTTTCTTTTTGCAAACGGCAACAGGGAAACTTGTTTTTTACGGCTCTTGTAATTGCATTCGCGTGACCAAAATTTGTATAAGGACTTGTTTTGACATTTTTAACATGGTGGAACAAAAAAAAATAACTTTTTCATCTGCCCCCATGAGAATGTTTGCTTGTGAGCTACGCCGGTGGCTCTATAAGCGTTTACTTAGAACATAAAACGTAATACATATTTTCTCAGTAATATATTTCGACAGGTGTACAAATTAATTAATAGTTAAGTAATTATTTATTACACCAACTTAATATATTAATTCATTTATTAAGAAAGTATTCTATAATAAAATGAATTACAATAGATTTTTATATAAGTTATACAGTTCGTAACGGGTGAATTTATGGTCTGTCACTATTTCTCTGGTCCACACCTGTAAAGTAACGGTCAGCGCGTCTGGCCGCGAAACCAGGTGGCCCGGGTTCGAATCCTGGTCGGGGCAAGTTACCTGGTTGAGGTTTTTTCCGGGGTTTTCCCTCAACCCAATACGAGAAAATGCTGGGTAACTGTCGTTGCTGGACCCCGGACTCATTTCACCGGCATTATCACCTTCATTTCATTCAGACGCTAAATAATCTAGATGTTGATACAGCGTCGTAAAATAACCTAATAAAATTTAAAAAAAAACTATTTCTCTGTACATAATGCGTGTGTTTTCAACGAAGCGGTCCGTGGTTCGATTCTTGCCGTGAGGGGAGTTTTATCTTCATTCTACATTAATTCTATATTAATTCAGAAATAAAACATTACTTCAGTTTTATATAGTTCTTTAAAATTTTCTAAGTGAGCTAAAGTGACAAATGAGAAGGAAAATAAAAATTGATCGAGAACCTAGAAAAAAATTCTCGATATAGTAAAAAACCAAGTATTATTATTCATCAGTCTTACATCCAAACATGCTTTTCTCTGAGAAAACAAGCATGATATGCTAAAAGACAGAGGAACCAGTGTTTACTTCGACCCAATATTGAACTGTATTACGGTTATCTACTTCTTTTCTGTGAGTAGAAGAAGTTATGAATTCTTGCTTACCTTTCATATTTGAAAACATGCTTCAGAATTCGGTACGAATTGAAGTACTATTATTACTACCATTATTATTATTATTATTATTATTATTATTATTATTATTATTTTTATTATTATTATTATTATTATTAATTTCCGTAATTAATCTCCACACTAGGGGGTTGGAACTAATAGAGAATTCTGAGAGTAGGTACTTGAGACTTCGAAATAAAGAGAGGTCTCTTGGAACGATGGGAGAAAGCTTTATTCAGTGGAGCGATTCATTTATTACTTCCTCATATGTATGAGAAAATACGTGTCGCTGAAATACATTTCCTTTTTCTTGGTATAATGAGTAAGTGAAGTATAAGACATATTCTCAACTAAATCACATCGAACATCATATAAACCTGGGGAATGTTTACATTGCTTTGCTCTAAAAGTGGTTCGATATGCCAATACTTGTAAGAATAGTACATGAGCCACCTGACAGACGGACGTGCTGCAACGAGATATATTCATATTGTACTACTCTGGGCATTGCTCTTGTTTTGTATAAACGATTGACAACGTCCATGTAATTCCTTTATAATCATGGAGTATTCGATGGTCGTTACTTTTATCAGTGAATTGTACTGTTTTAATGGTGTATACCAAATCTATAGTGACAGCGGTGTGAGCTCAGCCGCCCCGATGCCTCGAGTCCCTGCATCTGCATGATGAATTTCATTCGAAATTTACCTGCACAGTAGCAATCCCGCCTGTTTCCAAATGAGAAGAGGATTGAACACCGTCTATGTACTCCTACATGTAGCGATTTAGACTTGTGTCCTGTCGGATAAACTGTCGCTTGATGTAAAATGCAAGGCCATTTTCTTGGATACTTCCCATACGTTATAAGCTTTGCCAAATTAACTAACTGCATAAAAATTAATTAATTAATTAATTGCGTATTAATTTGTATGTAATTATTTCCAATTTGAATCTCGGCAATGATTCACAACACGTAGGACTTCTAGTTAGGAATAAAATCTAGTGAGTCGTTGTAATTTATTGGTTGTGTTATGTTCTATTACAACACTTGAGTCATAACAATGATCTTTTTCTCTACCAACCAGTCCACGTGTTTTAAAAATTCAATTTACAAAGACCTGTCAACAATATCGGTAAAAACAACAAAGCACGATCGTGCAAAAGATATTTTTATGAAGTCTTGTCCATGACAATGTTATTGTTTTGCAAAATATATTTTCTTACAAAACGAATTTATCAAAATCAATAACCTGACTATTATGGATTTATTAATTTGTCCTACAGAATAATCTCTGTAATGTTGACAATTAATATTTGATCCCCGGCGCCGGAGCGAATTTTTCTCCTCAAATATTAATTGTCAACATTACAGATATTATACTGTAGGACAAATTAATAAATCCATAATACTCTCATAGCTAGCAGTGCATCATAACTGCGGAATTCCGGCCAAATAAGTCACTCAACTAAGTGCGCTCCTAGTATAATGGCAGTTGACACTAGACATATACGTCAACATATATGCCTAACTTGGAGTCAGGCCACAAAGGGAAACACTGAAGGAGGAAGATTCGATCCTGTGCTGTGGGTTGAATTCGGCGTAGCTCAGTGGTCAGAGCGCTTGGTACGTAGAACCAAGGACCCGGGCTCGATCCCCGGCGCCAGAGCGAATTTTTCTCCTCGAAATATTAATAACCTGACTACTAACAAAAGCTCTCAGTGTTGGGGACGCCACTGTTGAAATAGTGGCTGAAGTAAGAAATCAGTAAATCTGTCGTAAAAGAATGTTATGAGTATGTTCAGATGAAAATAGAAAAGAAAACGAATCGCTTTATGGAAAAAATAAAATTCAACATGTGCTAAATTTTTTGAGCTATATTCATTTGGCTATTTAAAATGTGGGTTATTAATCATCAGTGGATAATGATTCACAAAAAGGTATTTCTATGTTTCATAACGTTTCTGCAAAGTAATTAATCATAATTTTTATCCAATGGAACGGATATCCACCCTAACTGCACTAAACTTAAACAGAGAATGAAATTAAAGAAAGTTAATCAGGAAGGACAGAAATCCATAACAAAACTATGATTATATAAATAGAGGACTAATGCTTTCTACATACTAAGCTGTGAATGTTGTGAAAAAAAAAGTATTTGTCCTTCTGCTTTGATCTAAACCAAGTAAAACTTTCGCCGAAAATTCCCATTCAACACGCGTACTACTATTGTCACGTAGTTTTTTTTATAGTTTCTGATGTTTATCTCTAACCTCTAAAAATCCCAATATCTTTACACCGGCTGTAGGGAAGTCCAATGAAATTAGTTCAAGATTGTTATGCGAGTTACAGAATCTACAATATACTAAAGATGTTTAAAAAAATTACTTGTTTTGCGACGAAAGTACCGGACAAAGCAAAAATAATCATGTGCTACATGACGTTATTCTATCGTTGGAAAATTGATCGCCTGAGAACGTGAAAGAAGTGGAATTCATTTCTCCTGTAAGAGATCACAGCTTTTTCCAGCAGAAGGATTTTTAACCAGGTCGGGAAGATATTGAGAAAAACGACCATAATATTTTCGGAGGGTAAATATAGTAACGTCAATAAAAATATCGGCTCTGTAAAGGAGATTTGATTTGATTGCTTTGCTCATGATTTGAAGGAAATGGGGAGTGTTTACAATAAATTAAAAGGGACCAATGAAGTGAATATTCTGATATTTAAAAAATTGTAAAGGAAGATTTTGATAAAAAAAACAGAAGTTGAAGCATTTATTATAAATTTCAAGAAAATTTACACGGAAGAACTCCACAGAAAAAAATGTGCAGAAATAATTGAGCTTCAGTAAGATTTAATATACCAGGGGCTTACAGAAAGAATTTTAGTGACATAGAGAGATTGGTAAAAGAATATTTTAGTTAAAATTTAGAATTATATAGGCCTAGCGTTATTATAATTTTCTGGAGTACACAGAAGAATAGTCCATGTCTGCCCCTTGTTACTATTTCGTGTAAGAGCAAGGTTTACATACGTGATTGTCGCTAAGTTCATGTGTGTTTAAAACTGATTTATGAACGGACCCAGTTATGTAAGCATTTGACATTATTTGTATAATTTCTATTTCTTATAATTTCCCGAGATCATTTATATTTTTCCGCTTTTCAAACAATTGATGTCCACGCTTTCTTTTTCTTTCAAGTTAATATTCCGGCTCTATTTTAAACTCAATAATTACAATTTACTTTTCCCAAAATTGTTAGAGAATGGAATATATATATGTATATATATATATATATATATATATATATGTGTGTGTGTGTGTGTATTTTGTGTGTGTGTGTGTGTGTGTGTGTGTGTGTGTGTGTGTGTGTGTGTGTGTGTGTGTGTGTGTGTGTGTGTGTGAAATTTTCGTACATAATTCTTGTCACAAAGCTCCATTATTCTGTTATTTTCCGTCAGAAAATATTGTTTGGTATTGATATCAATTACAGTATTTGTTTCTCCGATAGAACAAATACAATTCACAAAATAACTTGTAAAAAAATAACTCCTCAGGTATGATTGTAAAAAGTTCTACATTTCTGTTACACAGGTGTCATAGTTGGAATCACCAATTAAAGAAGTAAAAAAGAAAAGGTTAAGACAATGCGTAATGAAATACTTCAATATATATATATATTTAAAATGTGTCCATTGTAATTATATATATATATATATAATTATAATGGACACATTTTAAATTTGGTACGACTTCTGACCACAAGATAAAGCGAGTCTTATACAAAGAACTTTTGTAGACACAAAGCTGAATATTAGTTTCATCTAAATTAATTTTTGAATGGAACTAAAATTCTTACCTCATTGCCATCATTATCACCATCTCCTTCATCATTATCATCACATCATGACATCATTCTCACTACTATCCAATTTACAGATTGTCTCATCGGCCTATTCTGGTTCCAGTGCATTTCTCCAGGCCTTTTCTTTATTATACTCGTATAACCCTATGTGTACGGACATACCATAATCATTGTTTTCAATCTTCTTAGTTGTTACGATTATCAGATCTGTTATAACACCAACTTTTACTAATGTTTTTAGTAAAATATTATTCCCAAGATTGTATATTAGTTACATTGATTAAAATGGCGGAGCATAAACGAAGTCTATTTTTTGGGGATCTAAGTTAGGCTACATATTAACTTACAGTGAAGCGATACATGAAGTACTTGAAAAACAAATTTATTCTATATTTTGAATGCAAAAAATGCCGTAAAATTATACAGTATTTCCAATCATTAAATATATTATGTTAGCGGAGTACGGGTTTGCATTACCTTCTTGCAGCAGCACTCTATATGCAGTCTTCTAGGTCGTTTTTCTTCAGTAGAGACCGCAAGGGGTCTGAGTTGTTAGCAATAAATGTCAGCAGTTATGGTTGCATTTCTGGGAAGTAATTCGTAGTTCAGAATGCCTTCTGTAGCCCACTAGACGCTTAACATCATCTTCTGTGGATGGACAGTAATTTTTTTGCGGAGTGTTGTGTGTTGAAACGAAAGAACCATTTTCTTACAGTGCTTTCTCTGATGACACTCTCCCCGTACACGGCACAAATCTTTCGAGCCGTCTCCGCTATCTTTAGTCCTCTATTAAACTCAACGGAAGAATATGTCGGAAGTGTTCTTTTTTTCCACTTGACATTCCATCCTATTTAGCCCGCAAGCAGAACAATCTTCCTTCAAATCCGCAAAATTGAAAACGTATTTACAAGCACAACATTCCAAATAGCAAATGATAAATGACAAACAGTAAACAATCTCCTAACAACGTAGTGTTGAGATGACGAACCGAAACGTTATGAATTTATGCATTAACATAATAGTGTGTACAGTATATTACTCTTAATGTAAAATAACATAGTTGTGAACTTTTTTGAAAATGACATTCGTCACAAAATTATTAGGCCTATATATTCATTCATTCATAGTTTTCTCTCCAAGGACAAGCCTTTCACTGCAAACCCATCATTGTCCAATCTTGCCTCTTTTTCCGCCTTCCTCTATCTCCGCATAAAGTCCATATATCTCAATGTTATCTGTCACCTGATATCTTCTTCTGTTGCGAAAGCGAACTCTTCTCCCATTGACAATTTCTTTACTATCCTTCAGTTGGCAGTTTCTTCTTAATCAGTGACCCAACCAATTTCTTTTCCTCATCCTGATCAGTTTCAGCATTATTCATTGCTTACACACTCTTTCTAGCTCAGCTTCATTTTTTTTATTTTTCTGTCCATTTCCCGTACTCCATTCTTCTTCATATCCACATTTCATATGCTTCCAGAAATGTTTCTTCATTTAGTAGTAATGTCCATATTTATGCCCCATACAATGCCACACTTCACACAAAGCACTTCACTAGTCTCCTCCTTAGTTAAAAGTTTCCTTTGCCATTGTTATCCTCCATTTGACTTCATGAAGCTGTTCACGTGTTCCACTGCCTCATTCCGAATTCGCACGTTTTCCTTCTTTATTTTTTATTCCGAAAACCATGATCTTCGTCTTGTTTGCATTTATCTTCATCCCAGTCTGCTCACAGCTGTAATTTAGCTCCAGTAGCACGTCCATTAATGTCATATCTTTTGCTAACAACGCGATATCATCAGCAAATTATCCACTTTTCCTTCTTCCTCCTACTGTCATGTTCTAAAAACAGATCTTCACTAAATCCTCCAAGCAGATGTTGAACAGGGTAATTATGTATAAAGTGTATATATACATATAATAAGTACCTCCTCCTACAGAAATATTTATTCGATACCAAACAATATTGGTGCTTAATTTGCATATAGTTGTGAAATAATAGGTATAAGATATTTACATTAGTATCTTTGCATACTTAGCACCGTTATATGCGAGTACTATGTTTATTGTAGATGTATCGTATATTAAAAATATTTCAATTTGGCTCAGTAATCGTTAATATTACTCTTGAATGACATGTGGCAGTGTAATTTATTTTTGAACACGAAATAAAGAGCGACATTTCTTTAAACCATTATTATTATGGCAATTGTACCGAATACAATGATGCATAAGGCATTAAAATGCAAATCCAGTAGGGGTTATTATATTTGTAATGTATAATCTTAATTTTAACTTCTTCATTATACGAAATAAGAAGGAGATCTACTGTTATGCTGCAAAAGTTTATTTCGATGTCTTCAAGGAAATACAGATTTTTATCATCCCTGACAATGAGAAACTGTTTCCTAGCATGGGGTCAGTGTCATTTCATGTGCACAGATATTTTTCATGATCTACTACACTAAATTTATTCATTATTTACAAGTCTACTCAACGAGAATATGTACATGAAAAGTAGTAATTATTTTAGAAACAAAAATGGCGACTTCGCAGGAGAGACTAAAATGTTTTCTTACTTTCTGCTTTCATGATACTCGTAGAAGGTGTAAAATAGTTTTTGTAAATAATATGCCCTATATTTCCTCGTGTAGGAGAAATAAATTCATATGCTTCTTTCAAAATGTTAGAGCTTAATAATAGCTATAACAACTTAAAAAAAAAAAAATTAATGCAACCCTAGTCATTCTTAATGCAGCAAAATTATAGATTATTATTTAAAAAAAATTGATTATTATCCTAAGATTGTTATCTCAGATTTATAACTCCTGAGGAGAATATAGGGTAAACATTGGTAATTTCGTGATAATTTCATGAAAATTAATGTAAAATGCAAATCTATAAATATATCCTTATTCCGATTTTTTCATCTAAAAGACGATACTTTGCTGTACAAATCTGGAGACATGAAAGATTGGATACGTTCTTGAACAAGTGCCAAAAACCACTTTTACAACTTAAGCTAAAAGGTTGGTTATTTCGTGATAACCTTGATAATTTCGTGGAATTACATTGATAATTTCGTGAGAGGTAGAAGAATTTTGTAAAAATTCGTTAAAGTCAAATGAAATTCTCATTTATTGTTACAAGACTTCAAACATAGTAATTCCGTTTAATATTCATAGCAAGAAAACATAGAAATATATATCAACACATAATAAGAATGAAATAAAAGTAAAAATTGAAATTGAAAAGGGATCATCTTTGCCCTGAAAGGGTGAACACTTTTATTACGGACTTTACTAAAGCCTATATTACTAGGGTAACTCCAAAAGTTTCAAATCAAAATCAAATCAAATCAAAGTAATGCGTAACATTTGTTTAAAAATTATATTTTTATCCTACAGCTTTGCTATTTTCACAGAATGTAGATACATCACTCAGGACCAAAATGTCACTTTTCCACATAATCCCCGTCCCTTTCAACTGCCTTACGTAACCTAGGAACGAGGGCCTGTAGACCAGCACGGTAAAAGTCTGGACCAACACTTCTGAGCCACTCTTTAGCAGGGTGCACAAGGGAGTCATCTTCTAACCTCGTTCCGCGAAGGGATCCTTCAGTTTACCAAAGAGATGGTAATCGCACGGTGCCAGTTCAGGACTGTAAGGCGAATATTTCAGTGTTGTCTATCCGAATTTTCTGATCTGGTCTGTGGTCTTGTGACTGACATACGGCTGTGCGTTGTCGTGCAATAGCAGAACATCCTGCTTCTCCCGATGTCGTCGAACACGACTCAGTCGAACTAGAAGTTTCTTGAGAGTTGCAACATACTCGTCAGAATTAATGGTGGTTCCGTGTGGCATGATGTCCACAAGCAAGAGTCCTTCGGAATCGAAAAACACAGTAGCCATAACGTTTCCTGCCGAAGGTGTACTTTTGAATTTCTATTTCTTTGGTGAATTTGCATGATGCCACTCCATTGTCTGCCTCTGTCTCCGGTCCAAAATGGTGGAGCCATGTTTCATCTTCTGTCACAATTCTTGCAAGTAATTCACCTAGCTCTTATCATTGGCAATTAGCATGATAACAAATCAAACAGAAGCTACACTGAACCCATTGCGTTCCCCTTTTCTTTTTTGTTATCACATCTTATCTTCAGATTTCTAAAATTCCTATTGTAATATAATTTTTAAAATAGTATAAAATGTAACGCTTACTGCTCAACAAAATTTCGCCTCAAACAGCTAAGATTTCTATCAATAAAGCTAAGCCTATATGGCGGCTACAGCTGTATCTAAAATTCCAAAAATATTTCCTAAAATTTCGTGAAGATACAATAAATCTTTGTACCAAATATCATATGCTTAACTTTAGTAATAAGCCTATAATGTGATTACAAACACCCACAAAATTTTTACGCCTGAGAAATCGACGCTAACTTGCTCTCTCCAAACATAAAAGCTCACTGAAGCAGCTACAATATTCACACAAAGCTTACCTGTATGTTTCTGGAAACCGGACTCCATATGCAATCCCTTGGAGGAAATTTGAATCTCGTAACACCATTAGTTAGTTCACGAAAGAGCAAAGAAAAAGTATCACAAAATAACCACTGTCACGAAGTTACCAATGCTTACCCTACACATCGTAAAATTAAAGTAACAACAACAGTTACAGACGTAGGGCAAAATAAAATAAATTTCTGTGAAAGCTGATTGTATTCTCTGAAGTCACATATTTTTTCTTCATACAAGAATTTTAAAAAGTACACGGGATCTCATGGGGTCAGTACTTTAAGGGGATTAGTGAAAATGTTTTTTTTTTTCAGGGGATGGTAGGACTGAGTTTTAAAATTTTACAATTTTAATCCAATTTTTTTAATTTTTAACTGTTTATTAGGTGCATTAAGAATAATATGTGTGCAAAGTTTCAGCTCAATCGGGAAGCTAGTTTCCAAATTGATTTTGTTTTTATTATAAAATTGGTGATATAATAAAAATTTGTCATGCCCATTACATTTAAATAAAGCAAGTTCATAATTGTTTCTTATGAACTCTGATTCTCCGGTAATATTTTAACGCTGTGATTCACGCTATCTAGATTATTTTACGCATTATAATCTTTTGAAATTCAGACATTTTTATATAACATTTGTATTTACATAATACATTTAGCTTTAACTTTTCAAGATACATAAGACTTCTCAACGTTAGAACTGAGATTATAAAGGCATAAACACATACGAATATTTTCAATGAATTTGGTGAAAACTTCATGCACATGGAGCATTTTGAACATCCAAAAATGTGGTTTCGAGGAAAAGTCAAATTTGTAAACGAGAATACAATACTAACGTATAGAGCAGATATATATGAAAATTGATCCTGCAGCACAAAAAAGAAATAGAAGCAATAAAATCTCTTACTAAGAACTTCCTAAATTTCCTATCCCGAAAAGTGGAAATTGATTTGTACCATTTTTTACAGAAACTCACTCCTAGTGTTCCTTAAGATGATGTACCTCACATCGCTAGTCAGTATGCTCTTCTTAGGATACAAGAATCTGAGGAGGTAATTATCTTTCATAATGAATAATTGAATTTTTTTATTCTATCTATCTGTTCTAAATTATTATTATTATTATTATTATTATTATTATTATTATCATTATTATTGTTATTATTATTGTTATTATTATTATTATTATTATTATTATTATTATTATTTCATTAATTTTTTTTCTTCTATCCAGTTTTCATTCTTGGTCACACCCGACCTCAAGCATCTTGCTTTTCGGGTGTGACCCAGTTACATTGTATTTATACAATAAATTGTAATATGTAGTTTATTTTACTATGAGATTGGTAATCAATTTCGAATTTTGAAGAATATTCATATACGAGTATTACAATAATATTGTAAAATATTTGTTATTGTATGTAATTTTTGCTTGCAATAAAACCTTTGTAATCTTTGTAAATATAGATAGCCTATTCATGTATGAACAAAAATGTATTAGACGCCATTCCAATATTTGAATAACTATATTTGTATGTGGTTCTCTACACACATCAATTACAGATATTTAGACTATTTAAAAAGTGAAACCTGTAAACGGATTTACGTATATTCTTTCTTGGATATTAAAGGCATTTTTTATACAAAGCGGGAAACGGAGGTGTCTCACTTCCTCATAATTGCAAAGGGATTGCCTTGGTTTTATAAAATTTCTACTCTTAACTTATTTTCCTTCATTCCATAGTGTTTTGTAGATAGTGCAAAAGTCATTTAACATTTGGATAATTTATTGTGTATGTTTCATTTTTCATAACTGAATATTATCATTTTCGCACATTGTGTTCTTTCTATTTAATCCATAGAAACTATTTTCAAAACTTTCAAATGCAACATGAGGTTCAGTATTACATTATTTGCTCATTTCGAATATCTGTCGTAAAATAATCAACTTGTCTATTGCTGGACACGCAGGCCTGAAACACTTCAGCACCACTTTTAGAAGAATTATGATATTATTATTATTATTATTATTATTATCATCATCATTATTATCATTATTAGGCCTACTATTTTACCTTGTACACTAAATTTAGAAAGCTAATTTTACAGTAATTTTTGTAATCTGTGCCATCAATATTATTTCTACTATTTTCCATGCTTTAGGAATTGCACTAATTAGTCAGCATTTAAATTAAATGTAGTAATCTCCAGTGTAGAAGAGTAGGCCTACCACCCAAATTTCAAAAGCTCCATCTATATATAATTTGAATCTACAGTGTTTTTTATTTTCTTGAATTTCTTGAAATCTAATCGAGTCGTAGATTTCATAACTCTCATTGTTCATAAACGGTTGTTTTACTTTCCCTTGCAACCACAATTTATTATAGTGCTTTACCTAATAAATTATTTTGTTCCTCTATCAAACCAATTCTTACTATGTATCCTTCAGTTTCATGTAGATGCTTCGCTAGCTACGTTGTAGACAAAATCTTACCGACAGTGTAGAATATATCACTTCGTATTTTGCTTGTAAAGTTTTCCGTAAAATTCTTCCTGAGCTTTCTATTTCCTATATCTGATTTTATTTTTCTTTATATAGCTATCTGTTTAGGTTCCTAATCATTTTATTGCAGATATTACTACTTACATTTTTATCTGTCTTTAAGGGGTTAGGTACAGCTTACAGCAATAAAATTTTGGAAA
Organism: Periplaneta americana; assembly: GCF_040183065.1. Classification (NCBI taxonomy): domain Eukaryota; kingdom Metazoa; phylum Arthropoda; class Insecta; order Blattodea; family Blattidae; genus Periplaneta; species Periplaneta americana. The sequence continues at coordinate 85,828,056 of NC_091122.1, read as the reverse complement.
TATTCAACTTTTTTTTTTCTCCATTACTGTATCTTATACAATAATGAAAATTGGTATGTTTAAAACACTGTCCTTCTGCTATATGAAAAAAAATATTGTTACAATTAAAAAAATTGATTTACATTTTTTTTTCAAAATTCAGTCCACTGTGCAGTGATGAAGCGTTTCCCACATAACTTAAAAAGTATCAGAAATTCTGTGATGAAATTTTTTATGTGCATTTATACATGTCATATCAACAATATGACATAGGATCACTCCTCTACCTTCGATAGATTGTCTGATAAAAAAAATAAATTCGTTTAAAAATAGTATTTTCTTCTAACTTCAGTAAAAAAGTATTATTTATTAAGGAATGTAGCTGAAAGAGCTTGATATTGTAAACTTGAGTTTCAGCAATAAAATAAAAAAGAGAGAAATAAAAAAATTAACAAGTTTATGAGTTATGAGGGAAACGCTTCATCACTGCACAGTGAACTGCCGCCATTTTTAATTTTGAAAAAAAATATATACAAGTATTTTTTTAAATTGTAAAAAAATGTGTTCATATAGCAGAAGGACAGTGCTTTACACATAACAATTTTAATTATTGTACACGATACAGTAATGAAGAAAAAAAATGTTGAATATTTTCAAAACGTTTACTGCTGTAAGCTGTACCTAACCCCTTAATAAATTATTATTGCATTTTCTATTTCTTCATTACAGATTTTCAGTCCCTTTACATATAAATTCCTTTCTCATACTGGTAGCTTCTATAATGCTTTCTTTATGCAGTTCCTGATATTTTACTGCTCTTTTTCTGAATTATTACGTTCAGTCATAGTATTTAGAAGGTACTGTTGGAATATTTGTTTGTATGATATATGTATTCCTTACGCTCACTTCTCTACAGAGATATATTTTGAAGATATCACCATTTGTGATATTTCTACTTTTGTATATGCCCATTTTCCTTATAATTCTGGCCATTAATAAATAGTAGCCTGAATTAATTCCAAACCCTGCATACACACGCATATCCGTTAACTGCGGTCCTAATTTATCATTGATTGAAACAAAATAATATATTTAATAAAACCCCTGTCTTCTGCTTAAGAGA